>NC_068394.1:14750684-14820684 GCF_023724105.1 Carassius gibelio
CAATAACAAGAAGGGTGACACGAGCCAATGCCTTCTGATGTACAATATTGAATCATTCACCTCTGAAGAGCAGCCATTAGAAGTGATATCGCAGCAGAGTGAAGGACTGCAGCATGGCCGCCAATGTGTCACGGTATAATCTATAATGGATATGATCCTGAATCTGCAGCCATTGATACTGCTATTGCTGACAGTGAAATGCAGAGAGCTTCCAGTTGCTATTAATAGTCATGAATGAGGCATAGTACATATTCTGCTCTGCAATAAGGACCTACCTCTAGTTAGGCCAGAGTAAACCAAATCGCTGTAATCTGCAACTGACTGCATCCTGGTTGTTGAAAGTCTCTTCACGTGTTCGCTTGAATTGGATGAATCGCTGCCTTAGGTAGGGGATGCGCATTTCTGATGTCCCGTAGCAAGACAAGAGGTCATTTATCAAAAGAGCTACGGCCCACATAAATGCAAATGATAATGCAATTCTGAATGCAAAGATCTACTTTATTTGCATACTTATGGGAGCCTTATGGGCTGGAGTTCAATCGCTGATGCTCTCCAGTGAATTAGCTGGATTTATTCCAGCCCGCCGTGTTCTTTTGTGAACTTTGCCTCGACTTGCTCTCATTTGTCAGAGAAGTTTATTAATCAAAACATTATTCAGAAAGAGATCAAGAATTGGGTAGAGACTGACATTTTCAGCCCAACGCTACATACCTTGGCGCTGCTGAAGGATGAATGTGAATGCAAAGAAAATTAGAGACTGTCAAATGTGAATCATCCAACAACATATTCTTATCATCACTGTGCTTTTGTGCTACGATGACTAGTCATGGCAATACCTCGAATCATGCAATTATATTTGGGGTGGGGTGGGGTGCGGAGGGTCTTAATAAATAGAAGAGGCACTGTGAGTCTAAAACAATTGAAATGTCAAGACTAGCTGTGTGATATTAGTTTATGATTTAAGTTTGGCCTTTTCAAATGAAATGATGGTAATAAGAAGGATCAGAATTGTGCAAAATAATTAATTTCGGCTGTGTATAAACACAAAAGAATCTCTGCTAAATTGAATTGAACAAAATGCTTAATAGCATGCATTGCCCTCCCTTTCTTGATCTTTCTTTGACTTATTTTTTTTTTAAAGGGATAAATTACATTTGGCATCTGAGACAAGAAAATAGTGTCCTTCCAGCTTTAAGAGACTAGATCCATCAGTGTAATCATAATATGCATGTAGTTTGGCTGCAAGACAGGATCAAGCCCAGTCAAACACAGAAGCAGCAGACCAGTAGAGGAACATGCTTCTTCTTCATGACTCACAGGCCACAATTATACAGCAGAAGTTCACATTATATATCATATGCATGAATATCCTGAAGGGCTATTCCTGTGCTTCATCTCAGATTTTACACACTTGCCAAATGTAGTCTAGATATAAAATAGTTCAAAGAGAATATGGGGAGTATTATTGCATAACGATGTTCAGTTATGAAGTTATGCCAGTTTCATACACTATACCATATTAAAGTATGGGGTCAATGTTTTTGTTTTAATTTAAATTCAATTAATCAAGGATGCATTAAATTGATCAAAAGTGACATTAAAGACATTTGTAATATTACAGAAGATTTCTATTTCAAATAAATGCTGTTCTTTTGAACTTTCTGTTCATCTGTGAATCCTGAAAAATAAAATGTGTCACAGTTTCCACAAAAATATTGTGCAGCACAACTGTGTTCAACATTGATAATAATCAGAAATGTTTCTTGAGCAGCATATGTGCATATCAGAATCATTTCTGAATGATCATTTGACACTGAAGGCTGGAGTAATGATCATTATAACTGTTGAAAAAGTTGCAATTATGCAGTTTTTTTTTTTTTTTGAAATATCTGATTTTATTTTATTTTATTTATTTTTTTACATACACAAATAATCTTTGTATTACTTTGAAAAAATTATATATATATATATATATATCTCAATCCCCTCATTCAGAAGGTTAGGATGCTGCCTATAAAGGAGTTCTAGTGTCCATATTGATCCAAGTTGATATGAAATTTGTTGAACAGACATCCAGTTTCTCCTTAAATCCTGACAAGCGCAGCTGCTTGTGACATGACTGAAGGCATTTTCAGTCATTTAAAGCTTAATTGACAGCTACCACTGATTCTGCCACCGGACAAGTAGACTACGTTTTATCACTTAAGATTTCACACAAATGTCGTCTTTTCCCGATGCCAACACCTGGCCAATCTTTACAGCACACTCCCTACCAGTACAAACTAGTGTAAAATCCATATCATCCAGTCTGTCCCTCTCTTTTGCCCAAATTACCACCCAGCTCTCTATCTAAGTCCCTCCACCAGACTTTTTAAGACAATAATCTTGAAGGTCAATGAAAGCACGCTGCTTCGATAGCCAGATCCATCAGCTCGACCTATTGTTAGGCTAGACAATTTCATAATCATAATCAATGTAATACTGCTTTGATTAAGCTCTCCATCTGTGGATGCTACTGAGTATGAAACAACCCTGTACTTTTCCCCTGATTTCTGACCTTTAGCCTTGAACAGAGTCCAGACCGGATAGTGCATAAAGAAACTACAAATGCTCAGAAAACATAACCATACTCCAGTCTGACTTCAATAGCATAACATTTACACTAAGTGCTTATTACTGAGTGTCAATAATGACATTGATATTGACATAATTGTAAGAACTGCATGACAGTTATTAGACAGAGTTCATTTACAGCACAAACTGGGACTGCTAACACATGGTGGACTTTAATGAAAACCTTATCAGATTTGTGACTTACAACTGAGGAATGCAATTAATGTTATTAAATTGCATTGAAATCTCAGAAGTCATAAATGTGTTGACATGTCTCAAACTTATGTGAAAATTTCATTGTGAGTCTGCTGCACAGCCGTACTGGTTTAGCACTCATGAGAAATCTCACTAACATAATGTACAGACTACAGTTCATGCCAGCAGGGAGTTTAAGGCAGTAGTATGTATATATGGTTTCGGCCACAGTTTTTCATTAGCAATACTTGCTCAGAGTTTCTCAGTCCCGTTGGGCTTTAGCACTTGAATGGATGTCATGATCGCTGAAAATGTCTGCTAATGGACTCTGAGTTGAGACGGGGTTTTTTCGCAAGAGTGCTAATTTCAGCACAGCTTTATACTGTAGTGTTGCCTTTAAATTTAAATGGATTTTCACCCCCTTACAGAGAGAGAATGTTCATCGGTATAACTACTCAGATTCAACAGCCACCAACTTATGGAAGGAGAGGAAAGAGAGCTGGCATCCACGTCAAATTAAGTAGTATATACGACTGGCTAACGTTCAGTCCCTGTACAATAAACTCTGTGAACTGAGAGCATGGATTAATTTCCGGCATGAGATCAGGTACTTCTCCATTATTTACCTCACAGAAACCTGGATGTCTCGAGAGGTACCAGACTTTGCCATCGAACCCACAGGATTCTCCATGCATCACGTGGATACAATACTGGATCTCTCAGGGAAAACCAAAGGAGGAAGTGTGTGCTTCACGATCAACAACTCATGCTGAGATCGGAAGAATCTACATTCTATACAATCTCTCTTGTTCTCCTGACCTGGAATACCTCACACTTCTTTGCCAGACATTTTTTTACTGAGGGAATTCATTGCAGTCATCATTACAGCTGTTAACATCCCCCAACAGGCTGACAAAGATGCAGGACTCAAGGAACTGTATGAGCATTTATGAAAACAGGAGACACTGCACCCTGAGGCTTCATTTATTATAACTGGGGATTTCAACAAAGACGATGTTAAGATTGCACAAAAATTCTTCCAGCATATATCATGCAACACACGTAGAGATTCTATGTTACAGGACTGTTTTGATTACTTCAACTGGGATATGTTACGGGCTGCATCCGATGATGACATCAGTGTTTACACAGACACCATCACGTGCTTCATAAGGACATACATAGAAGACCTGGGCCTGTACCATGATGGTAGCTGAACAAATTCAGAGTTACAGGATTAGTTTTGCGTTGACAAAACCAAACCTCTCCAATCCAGCTTTGTTGGTACCATGATGCTGTTTATCAGCTTTCTTTGTCACTCAGGCTTTGATCCTGAGTTTGTGGAGCCCGTGCACATGAATATGTGACATCACTGGCAAACAGCCAATCACGAGCCTTGCAACAAAGCAAGTTTGATTTACTTCTCGCGAGAGACCCAGCGAGATTCAAAACTAAAGGTTAAAGGTTTTCCTGAAGGTTAAGAGATTGAAGAATAACAAATTTAAACGTCATATGGAAAATGAAGGAGGACAAATTAAATAAATAATCTTGCTATATCAGTGCAGTGACAAGTGAAACTTGTTAACTTAGTTTATACATTTGAAAATATATAGTACTAGGACATGTAAGGTCAGATTTTTTTATTTTTTAAATAGTGCAAACTTTTGATACTACAGCTTATTTGTATTACATTATCTGTATACATTAATCTTTATTATAATAACAATTTCTAATAATGATTAAATTAAAATTGCTTGTGTGTAAAAGCTAAATAATAATAATAATAATAATAATAATAATCACAATACTTATATACATCATAAAATGACTCCGTAATTATCAGTAAGGCCATACTTCTATTTTTATTTTATACTATTTTTTATTATAATTATTATTTTAGCATTAGTGACTTTTAATTTGGAGCAAGATAAACTGGAGTGACTTTGTGTTAGACTTGTTTCACTTCCCTCACATCTGATTGGTCCACCTTCAGTTTGAGATCTCTAACACAGAACATAACCTTCCCCGGAGCAGGTTAGCCGTGGAGTGTAAGTTACTATGGCAATGAATGCAGCTAAAAGCCAAGCCACTTACATGGTACCTAAAACCCAGGATTGGGCGCAAACAAACCTGAAAATTACCTGGCTAGCCAGCTAATCCAACTTCATGGTACAGGCCCATGGTATCGACCAAAACATTCAGAACCTACACGAATCAGAAACTCTGGTTTAACGCAGATGTTCACGAGGCTCTCAATGCTCGAGCCTTTGCCTTTAATTCCAGTAATACGGATGATTATAAGCAAGCCAGCTATGCCCTCTGCAAAACCATCAAGACCGCAAAACAGCAACACAAAGATAAAATTGAAGCACACATGTGGCAAGAACTCCACAACATCACATACTACAAGGAGGCTAAATGGCTACAGCCACTAGCGTCTGTCGCTAGTGCGTCTCTTGAGATCGGGGAGTGAGGTTTACCTGCACAACACTACTCGCTGGCCTCCGTTACACTACAAATACCGTTTCCTCATTGCTTTCTACACTTGCTTCAAAGTCAGCGGCTCCTCCCACACACAGAGCGCTCCCGCGGCAGAGACTGCTGAGGATCGTCCACGCTCCTTATCAGAGATCACATGTGATCTGTATTACCAGCATCACTCGACCCACTGCAGTTTGCCTACTGCAATAACCACTCCACAGATGATTCAATTGCCTTCGCCATTCCCTTTCCCATTTTGACAAGAGGAACACATATGTGAGAATGTTGTTTGTTGACTACAGCTCAGATTTTAATACCATAGTGCCCTCTAAGCTTGTAGTGAAACTCCAATCTCTGGGTCTGAACAGTTCTCTATGCAGCTGGATCCTGGAATTCTTGACAGGCAGATGGAAGGTAGTTAGAGCTGGCAGCAACATCTCCTCCCCACTGACCCTCAACACTGGAGCTCCACAGGGCTGCATTCTCAGTCCTCTCCTGTACTCCTTGTACATGCAACAGCAGTGGTAGGCCTGATCACCAACGATGATGAATCAGGTGCGCACCCTGACTAACTGGGGCCACAACAACAACCTCTCTCTGAACATCGAGAAGACCAAGAAACTGGTGGTGGATTTCAGGAGATGGACCAGTAATCAGTCCCCCATCAGCATTGATGGGTCTCCAGTGGAGTGGGTCTGCAGCTTCAAGTTTCTCTGCGTTCACATCACTGAGGACCTTCCCTGTACTACTCACACACAGTCAGTAGTGAGGAAGGCCCACCAGCGTCTCTTCTTCCTTAGACAACTGAGGAAATTTGGTCTGACCTCAAAAATCCTCAGACAGTTCTACAGTCGCACTATGGAGAGTATCCTGACTGGCTGCATCACCGTCTGGTACGGGAACTGCACCGCTCTCAACCAGAAAGCCCCGCAGAGAACAGTTCAGATGTCCCAGCACATCGTCGGAGGTGAGCTTCCCTTCCTCCAGGACATCTAAACCCAAAGATGTGTGATGAAACCACAGAAGATCACCAGAGACTCCTGCCACCCTGCTCCCATCAGCCAGACAGTACCGCAGCAACAGGACCAAAACCAGCAGATTTTACTTTTGTAAATACATTTATATTTTTATTCATTGAGTATGCATTAAATCAAGCTAAAGTGTGCCAGTAAAGATATGTATAATGTTACAAATAATTCCAAATAAATTATGTTCTTTTGAACATTATTTTTTTTTTTAAATCTTGAAAAATAAAACTTATCACAGTTTTCACAAAAACTATTGTGCAGCACAACTGTTTTCAACATTGATAAATACCAGAAATGTGTCTTGAGCAGCAAATCATCATATTATTCTGATTTCTGAAGATCACGCGACACTGAAGACTGGCGGAATGATGCTGAAAATTCAGCTTTGGACACAGATATCAATTACATTTTAACAGATATTTACATAGAAAACAGCTGTTTGAAACAGTAATAATATTTCACTTTTCACAGAATTGCAAAGATGGCGGAATGCAGGTCACAAAGCCATTTTAACTAGATTTATAAATGCCATGGCTTCTGAGAATAATGATCCATGTTTTGCTCACTACAATGGTGTCACTGTGTTCTTAATTCACAGTGACATATGAACCTCATTGTCATTGACAAGCTGTGATAACAGAACAAAGACTCTGATGGCAAAGGCACAAATTCATGGAAAGCCCCTCTGAGGAATAATCTGGCACCACTGAATGCATTCAGTTAGCTCAACTGCCAACAAAAACTGAAATAATCTGGCAAAGATGAGATATTCATCGGCCCACTGGGAAACAAACAAAAACCCAACTCTTAGTGGCCTGCCTGATGATGGAAAGTGATGCTTCAGTGGGATGATGAGAATAAATATGTGTGGGCAGTCACTATTTTAATCTTGACTCTGGGCCGTTGAGGATTTGGAGATCCCAGCATAATGGATTCTTTCCACAACTGCCATAACCGTGTGATAAAAAGAGGCTGCCACCAGGAAGAGGAGTGACTGGACAGAGGATCATGCTTGGAGAGGGCCAATCAGCAGCCGTGTAATGTGCAAAAGAGATGCCAGCAGCACAGTCCAACTCGATTTAGGGGATCAAAACAAAAGTAGTTCCCTTTGAAGACACCGGGCACTGTGGGGTCCAATTTGTGAATGACTCACATTTGATCTGTCTCATCTAGAACTGGTTTCGAAACAAGCGCATGTGCGTTCCCGCGTGACTCTGGTGTAACGTCAAAACTTGATGAAATGTTGCTTTGTAAAATTACTGTTTGAAGAGATAGAAAAAACATCCAGCTAAGAATGTGGTACACACACACACACACACACACACACACACACACACACACACACACACACACACACACACATATATATATATGTATATATATATATATAAACGTATACATAATGCTGAAATGTTTAGCCCTTTGGTGCCTGTATTTTTGCATTTCATGACCATGTGCAACTCAGTTTGGTTCATTATGCTACACAATGATAGAGTACACTGCTGATCTTAGAGTTCCAGAAAACAATTATTGACACCCTTCACAAGGAGCCACAAACATTCATTGCCAAAGAAGCTGGCTGTTCACAGAGTGCTGTATCTAAACATGTTAACAGAAAGTTGAGTGAAAGGAAAAAGTGTGGAGAAAAAATAAGATGCACAATCAACTGAGAGAACCACAGTCTTATGAGGATTGTCAAGTGAAATCGATTCAAGAATTTGAGTGAACTTCACAAGGAATGGACTGAGGCTGGAGTCAAGGCATCAAGAGCTACAACACACAGACGTGTCAAGGAATTTGGATACAGTTATCGTATTCCTCTTGCCACTCCTGAGGAGTCTTACCTGGGCTAAGGAGAAGACGAACTGGACTGTTGCCCAGTGGTCCAAAGTTTTCAAATGAGAGCAAGTTTTGTATTTCATTTGGAAACCAAGGTCCTACATTCTGGAGGAAGGATGGAAAAGCCCATAGCCCAAGTTGCTTGAAGTCCAGTGTTAAGTTTCCACAGTCTGTGATGATTTGGGGTGCAATGTCATCTGCTGGTGTTGGTCCATTGTGATTTTTGGTCACTGCACTCGTTTAACAAGAAATCTCGGAGCACTTCATGCTTCCTTCTGCTGACCAGCTTTTAGAAGATGCTGTTTTCATTTTCCAGCAGGATTTGGCACCTGTCCACTCTGCCAAAAGCACCAAAAGTTTGTTTAATGATCATGGTGTTGGTGTGCTTGACTGGCCAGCAAACTCACCAGACCTGAAGCCCAGAGAGAAACTGTGGGCTATTGTCAAGAGGAAGATGAGAAACAAGAGACCAAACAATGCAGATGAGCTGAAGGCCACTGTCAAAGAAACCAGGGCTTCCAGACCTCAGCAGTGCCACAAACTGATCACCTCCATGATACGCAGAATTGAGACAGTAATTAAAGCAAAATGAGCCCCTACCAAGTATTGAGTACATGCACAGTAAATTAACATACTTTCCAGAAAGCTAACAATTCACCATTTTTGTATTATTATTATTATTTTTTTATTGGTCTTATTAAGTATTTTTGTTAAATGTGAGCCGAAATCATCACAATGAAACTAGCCAAAGACTTAAACTACTTCAGTTTGTGTGCACTGAATTTATATAATACTCGAGTTTCACAATTTGAGTTAAATTACAGAAATAAATGAACTTTTTTCATAACATTCTAATTCATTCAGAAGCACCTGCATTTATACCCACTCCTAAATCTTATTTTCTGCAAAAAAAAAATAAAAAAAATAAAAATAAAAAATAAAAAAACATTACCACCATAACACAGATGGTGCAAAAAAAAGAGCACATCATGGCTCAACGTTTGGCTTTTTCATGAATCATGATGAGATAAAAAAAATACATTATTAATAAATAAAAAGTGCATAATGCCATAAAAACAATAACTAATCATAAGCATTCTTTCTTTCTTTGTTTCTTTCTTTCTTTTCAACATATAAGCAATATGTGGAATAATTTACTCCAGTCTGTTAAATTATTTAAACATAATGCATACACAAGGTGTAACAAATCATTTCACAAGTAAATTGCAATCATGTACATAAATCTGAAGATGCATTATTTCTGTTGAAATTACAAGACATTTAGAGATGGTTGTTGAAAAGATTGGTTTAGTTCTTTCAATACGTGGAGCAGAACAGGTCTGTTTTCTTGCTGTTCTTATCTCATTTGTTTTGGAACTGGAATTTGATTCCCAGATTCCCAGAATCGCACCTCAGCAGGAAATCACTAATGGGTTCTGACTGAAATCCCAGGATGGCCAGCGTTTGATTTGAGTGCAGGATTACATGAAGGCAGCGTATTGGAAGTATTGAATGGCAACTGAACTTCTGTGTATGGAAAGCTTGCTTTCATTTCTTTTTACAGCTCTTTCGAGGACATGCTGTATTGATTTTCCTCAAACGTTCACTTTAGAGTTTGTTCTAAACCTCAAACCCCAAGTATTAAATTAATTCAGATCGAAAAACATACAGAAGACAAAAATCCATTCAAACGTAGTTGTTTGTTATATATTTTTTTTATATATATTGATTCTAAAAAAATCTCCCAGGCTGATTTTAAGTATGACTACAAGGGTTAATCAACTGAAATGCAAACATTTGTTGCCTTGCAAGCACTTTTATCTTTATTGTGTTGTCTTTTTTTTTTTTTTTTGTGGCCAGACATGCTTAAAGTATTTCTCTCAGTCTGTCTTATTTACTTTGAGTCTGGAGGCCATTTTCAATGCCGCCTACGTCTTACGTGGTGATGAAGTGCTTTGTCTTGGCATATCAGATGTAGTTCTACCTCTTCATCCTCACATTGATTTATATTAAAATGGAGTACTTCATGAGGTGTGAATTTCTCCATCACAGGTATTCATCAAAACTTTATTAAACTAAGGCTAATTTATCTCTCAGGACTTTAATTAAACATCAGTGAATGATTTATTCAACATATGGGGCTGACTTACCCCTAATATCACTCCTACAACGCTACAAATCCTACAAATCCCCAGCCTATTCAAGACAGATCTCTCCTCTGCCGTAATTTCCATTCCCACTCACGAGAGTCTCCTCAAGAGCCACTGAGAGACGAGAAGCTCGGGCTCTCAGGTGAATCAGGAGAAATTAAAAAGCCAATTGTGACCCAAAGGAAATGAGGCTCATGAACGTCTGTGAAGAACCATAAAGGAGACGAGTTTCTTCAAAATAATCTGATCAGTCCTTTTAATTGATTTTGTCCAAAGAGTCATCAGGTTTCATTTCCAATTTTCAAGCCTCTAAATCAAATATACTCATGAGGAAGAGGAAGGTTGGGTTATCGTTTGAATTTTATTGATTCTGACTCTGATTTTTTATTAAGATTATTATCGATTCCAAGTTTTGATTCAAAGAAAAAAAAAATCTATAAAAAATAATGAAGTCAAACATATTAATTCTAGGTGCATCCCAAATTGCATAGATAAGCATTATTCAATGATTTTTTTTTTTTTTTTTAGGATAAATAGTGTGAGTAGTGTGTTCAAATAAAAAAAAAAGAAAAAAGAAAAGTGCACCTTAAACACCCAGATGATTCATTTAAATAACTGAAAATATGAAGTGTGGAATGGTGGACACTTCATGCACAGAACTGTAGCAGCCCACATTGTAATTTGGGACGCAGCTTCAGTCTTTTTACATAGCATGATCAAAAATCAGCATCCTGCATCAGCAACGCTTAGGCCTACAAGAGGAACTTTTGCCTATGGTTTTAACAAAAATACCACTGCAAAAAAAATAAAAAAATAAATAAATAAATAAATAATAATAATAATATAAATTTTCAAACATTACATTTTTAAAGACAAGTAAACATTCAGTAAATAAATAGGAACTAACTAACCAATTAGTAATAGCATAAATAAATACAACTGAAGCAGTTTTAAGTGCAGAAATTGAAATCAAAAGTTTAAAAACAATACATAGTTTCATAAAAAAAAAAAAAAAAAAGAAATAATTATATTAATCCTAAATTACTATTTCACGTGCATTTCCTTTCTCATCTGCTGATGCTCAAATAAGACAAAAGAACAGCTGTGTTTACAAGTATATACTGATGTAATTTTGTGCATACTGGTCGTAAGATGTGAAAGAAGTCAGATGTGGCCTGGTACAACCTTTTCTGCAGTGGATGAACACAGGAGCGTGGTTCTGTGCGCTCAAGAACCAGCCTGTTTCACATGCTCAAAGCTTTATCTGGAATAATCACAATTATTCTGCAGAAAATCCTTTTGGAAACTTGTATTTACAGTACATGAATTCTGTTCAACTTTGACATGTTAACGGTCAAAGACAAACTTTTTAATTTAATAGCTGAACTAAACTTTTGGTCAGTACTCAAAACATTATTTAAACATTCATAAATCAGGCTGGAAAATGTATGTGAACCCCTGGGCTAATGACTTTTACAAAGGCCAGTGGAAGTCAGGTGTTGCAATCAATGAAATGAGACGGAAGGTGTGGGTCAGGCGAGTCAAATAATAAGAATACACCTTGCAGGGGACTAGAAAGCCATGTTTAATTGTGTGTTCGGTGGTTGCAGTATTTTGGATGCATTGGTGATGGTTATAACCATCTGATATACCAAGCAATTTGATATCCAGAAATCTTTTATTTTCTTCAGTCATGTATCGTATTTAATAATTATTCTGTGGTGGAAATTACATTTTTAATTTGGAATAAAACTCTAAAGCTAATTTCACAGCATGCATTTCATGTACCCTAAATACATACAATTAAATACACAGCTTGATTATAAATTAAGGCTTAATAAAATACTTTATATATATATATATATATATATATATATATATATGTGTGTGTGTGTGTGTGTGTGTGTGTGTGTGTGTGTGTGTGTGTGTGTGTGTGTGTGTGTGTGTGTGTGTGACACTGGCACACAAAACCAGTCATAAGTGTCAAATTGTCAAAATTGATATTTGTACAATAATACAGCTGAATAAATAAGCTTTCCATTAATGTATGGTTTGTTAGGATAATTTTGCAGAGATAAAACTATTTTAAATTCTGGAATCTGAGGGTGCAAATAAATAAAAAAATTGAGAAAAACGCCTTTAAAGATGTCTAAATTAAGTACTTATTAATGGATATTAGTTTCGATATATTTACAGTAGGAAATTTACAAAATATCTTCATTCAACATGATATATAACTAAAAACTTAATGATTTTTTTTTGCCATAAAAGAAAAATCTATAATTTTGACCCATACATTGTGTTTTTGGCTGTTGCTACAATAACCATGACTGCTTTTGTGGTCCAGGGTCAAACATGTGTGTGTGTGTGTGTGTGTGTGTGTGTATACAGTGCACAGCATAAATGAGTACACCCCCTCTAAAACTCTAAAATTCAGCAATTACTCTTTACTTAGAAGACATGTTAGGGTTCTTTGGGGATATAATGTTCCAACAAGCCTGCTTAATCAGTTAGATTAGATTAGATTAAAATAGAATGCCAAAATTATTCAGCAAAATAAGAGTTTCTTGTCAAAGTGATACAATTATGTGTTGTAAAAATGAGTACACCCTCTTGAGAGTTACAAAAAAATAAAATAATAATAATTAAAAAAAATAAATAAATAAATACATTTTTTATAGGTTTAAGGCTATTTTTGATCAACAGGTAAGTATATTGAACCAAAAAGACAAGTAATTACCTGACCATTAAAAGTGCTAAATAGCCCACTGACTCAATGCTGGCAGCAGCTGAACCACTTTGGAAGAGAACTGCCAGGTGACTCATTTCTTTGCATAAAAGAGGACAATGGTACAAGAGGAATAACAAATTATTGTTTTAAGTTTGAAAATACAGCAGAAGTAGCACCAACATTAAAAAAAAAAAAAAAAAAAAAAAAAAAAAAACAATGGCAAGGCTCCTAAAATAATCAGGTCTTCACTTGAAGTTTTCATTTAGTTATGAGTGATTTTTTGCTAGAGAATAACATGCAAGTGTCTCAGAGCCAGCAAAAGCTATGAAAACAGTGGTTGTCGTCACCAATAGAATTACCTAATGCAGCCAAGGCAAAATAAACTAATTTAGCGTCTTTCAAGGCCCATTTTTACAAAATAGAGAATTCTGGGAATCCATACTCTGGTCTCATAAGACCAACTCAATCATTTTGGATTCAGAAGCATTCAACGGGTTCTATTGTTGCTAGAGGAGCAGTAAAGTGAGAAGTGTTTGGTATCCACAGTGGTAGTAAAGCTTTTATATAGGGATGAAAGAGTGCTGAAGGTGTGAGGGAGTTGTGCTTTATCAATGCTGGCATGAATTCACACACTACTGTGTGATGTAATACAAATTCATTCCCTGCATTATTGGGCATCTTTTCAGCATGACAATGAAAATATTAATTCTACCAAGATAGAAAATCCTTCAATGGACATGTATTTCACCCAATCTTAACGCTCTTGAACAGCTGTGGGGGATTCTGTAGAGACAATGGGGAGCAAAACTCCCCATTAAAGACCAGATCATTTAAGGAGGTCGTCCAGGAGTTAAACAGGACATGAACTTGTACACTCAGTGCCAAAAAGGGTCAGATCAGTATATTTTAAGTTCTATAGGACATACTAAGTATTAGAATATTATACATTTTCTGAATTAAATTTAGGGTGTACTCATTTATGCAATTCTTTATTTAAATAAAATTGGCTAATTTACTTATCTTACAGAAAATATTAACATAGTATATGTTTAATATGTTTCAATTATGTCATCTTTCCATTAATTATGTTAGTGATCATTAAGAAAACACATATTTTATATTTATTCGGAGGGGGTGTACTCATTTATGCTGGGCACTATTTATGTATATATATATATATATATATATATATATATATATATATATATATATATATATATATATATATATATATATATATACACACAGGTCCTTCTAAAAAAAATTTGCACATTGTGATAAAAGTTCATTATTTTCCATAATGTAATGATAAAAATTAAACTTTCATATATTTTAGATTCATTGCACACCAACTGAAATATTTCAGGTCTTTTATTGTTTTAATACTGATGATTTTGGCTACAGCTCATGAAAACCCAAAATTCCTATCTCAAAAAATAAGCATATCATGAAAAGGTTCTCTAAACGAGCTATTAACCTAATCATCTGAATCAACTAATTAACTCTAAACACCTGCAAAAGATTCCTGAGGCTTTTAAAAACTCCCAGCCTGGTTCATTACTCAAAACCGCAATCATGGGTAAGACTGCCGACCTGACTGCTGTCCAGAAGGCCATCATTGACACCCTCAAGCGAGAGGGTAAGACACAGAAAGAAATTTCTGAACGAATAGGCTGTTCCCAGAGTGCTGTATCAAGGCACCTCAGTGGGAAGTCTGCGGGAAGGAAAAAGTGTGGCAAAAAACGCTGCACAACAAGAAGAGGTGACCGGACCCTGAGGAAGGTTGTGGAGAAGGACCGATTCCAGACCTTGGGGGACCTGCTGAAACAGTGGACTGAAGTAGAATCATCCAGAGCCACCGTGCACAGGCGTGTGCAGGAAATGGGCTACAGAGAAGCAGCACTGGACTGTTGCTCAGTGGTCCAAAGTACTTTTTTCGGATAAAAGCAAATTTTTCATGTCATTCGGAAATCAAGGTGCCAGAGTCTGGAGGAAGACTGGGGAGAAGGAAATGCCAAAATGCCCGAAGTCCAGTGTCAAGTACCCACAGTCAGTGATGGTCTGGGGTGCCATGTCAGCTGCTGGTGTTGGTCCAGTGTGTTTTATCAAGGGCAGGGTCTATGCAGCTAGCTATCTGGAGATTTTGGAGCACTTCATGCTTCCATCTGCTGAAAAGCTTTATGGAGATGAAGATTTTGTTTTTCAGCATGACCTGGCACCTGGTCACAGTGCCAAAACCACTGGTAAATGGTTTACTGACCATGGTATTACTGTGCTCAATTGGTCTGCCAACTCTCCTGACCTGAACCCCATACTGAACCCCATGGAGAATCTGTGGGATATTGTGAAGAGAAAGTTGAGAGACGCAAGACCCAACACTCTGGATGAGCTTAAGGCCGCTATCGAAGCATCCTGGGCCTCCATCTCACCTCAGCAGTGCCACAGGCTGATTGCCTCCATGACACGCCGCATTGAAGCAGTTATTTCTGCAAAAGGATTCCCGAACAAGTATTGAGTGCATAACTGAACATAATTATTTGAAGGTTGACTTTTTTTGTATTAAAAACTGTGTGTGTGTGTGTGTGTGTGTATATATATATATATATATATATATATATATATATATATATATATATATATATATATATATATACATATACTCACCGGCCACTTTATTAGGTACACCTGTTCAATTGCTTGGTAACACAAATTGCTAATCAGCCAATCACGTGGTAGCAATTTAATGCATTTAGGCATCTAGATGTGGTGAAGACGACTTAATGAAATTCAGACTGAGCATCAGAATGGGGAAGAAAGGGGATTTAAGCGACTTTGAACATGTAATGGTTGTTGGTGCCAGACAGGCTGGTCTGAGTATTTCAAAAATTTATGATGTACTGGGATTTTCACACACAACCATCTCTAGGGTTTACAGAGAGTGGTCTGAAAAAGAGAAAACATTTAGTAAGCAACAGTTGTGTGGACGAAAATGCCTTGTTGATATCAGAGATCTGAGGAGAACGGGCAGACTGGTTAGAGATGATAGAAAGGAAACAGTAACTCAAATAATTGAAATAATAAATAAATTGAAATAACCATTTGTTACAACCAAGGTATGCAGAATACCATTTCTGAACACAGAACACACCGAACCCTGAAACAGATGAGCTACAGCAGCAGAAGACAGACCGAGTGCTGCTCCTATCAGCTATGAACAGGAAATACATGAAACTGCCTGCTTCATAGATGGTTCTAGCTTTAAAGACCGTGAAGGAAATCACACAGGATATTCAGTAGTGAAGAGAAAACAAATAGGGCATTTAATTTCTGTAGACGTGAATTTTGTGTCAAATATAATGTGAGGAAAGGGATAGCGACACCAATAGGCCATATTACAGTTCCCAAAGGGCCCTTAAATCATTAAGTAATGGATTATGTGGATATGATAAAGCTAGTACAAGGCAAAAGATACATGATCGATATCATTGAGCGATTTAGCAGGTGGGTGGAAGCAGTACCATCAGCAGATCTAGGAGCAGGAACAGTAATTCATTTCTAACAAGAGAAGTGATTCCTAGATTTGGAATACCATCAGAAATAAGTTCAGGTAATGAGTCTGCATTCATAAAAAAAAAAAAAAAAAACTAAAACAAGGATTGCAACAATTAAGAACAAAAAAGAGTCTAGGATGCGTGTGTCTACCTGTATTTCCACACCTGCATCGAGTCAGACTGATTGACCAGTGCTAAGACCACGGGGAAGTCCGCGTCGAGTGGGAGGGGGATTCTGTAAGGCCACGCCAGCAGAGGGAGCCTTCACCTGAGTACTGACTGTTCACCGCTCCCTCTGCTTCTACAATCACTTACACACGAGTCAGCGTGTTCTTACTTTGCAAAGTATTGGCAGTTTACCTGCCTTACCAAGTGTTTTCCTAGTGATTATTCTGACTGCCTGTTTGTGTATGATTCTGCCTGTTTTCACTTTCTTGCCTCTTGGACTGACCCATTGTATTTACTGCCTGATTGGACTGATGTTTGTGTTCAACCTATTCGCCTGCCTACTTGTCTCTTGACTAAAGGGTACCATCTTCTGATGGCTACTTCGCAAAAAGCTCATATAATCTCAGACTGGTTTCTTGAACATGACAATGAGTTCACTTTACTCAGATGGCCTCCACATTCACCAGATCTCAATCCAATAGAGCAGCTTTGGGATGTGGTATTACCGGAAAATTCACATTATGATGTGCAGCCGACAAATCTGATGTAGCCAAATCTCTGAGGAATGTTTCCAACACCTTGTTGAATCTATGCCACGAAGAGTTAAGGTTGTTTTCCTCATATCATATCTCAGTCTCAAGAACTTCAGTGTCGTCTCCTTGGTAACTGTGCACTAACTTCATAATGAGATTACACTGTTGTATTTATACCATTCTAAGTATTATTTTTATAAGGAATATTTATAGTTTCAGATTGAAAGTCTGGGTCTGGGTGAAGGGTAAAACAATAAAATAAGTAAAACACAGAAATCAGTTTAAAAACAACCTGGAATATAAAAGTGCCCAACTTTATAATAATTATACTATATCCCAAACAAAAATGACAAACCAGCTCAAGATCAATTGTCTCTATGAAAAGTTACATCACAAGTCTATTTTTATTTATTTATTTATTGTATAAATATATTGGCATAGCAAGTATGAATCAGCGTTATATAATATTATAGTCAACTAAAACTAATTCTTAAAAAATAAAAATATTACTTAAAATAAA
This sequence comes from Carassius gibelio, assembly GCF_023724105.1. NCBI lineage: Eukaryota > Metazoa > Chordata > Actinopteri > Cypriniformes > Cyprinidae > Carassius > Carassius gibelio. Next base: position 14,768,494 of record NC_068394.1, read on the forward strand.
ATACCTGAAATAAAATTAAAATAAAATCTGAAGAAAATACTTAATATAAATATTTCTTATTTTTGTTTAGTTTAACTTAAAAATAATGAAAACACTGAAAAATAAAAAAATTTCAGTAATAATAATAATAATAATAATAATAAAAATTATATATATATATATATATATATATATATATATATATATATATATATATATATATATATATATATATATATATATATGAAGCTTGATGAAGCTTTGGCAATTTAAAGTAGAAAATGGAATCCTCCAAACGAGCTGAATGTGAAATAATGTCACTTGCACTGTATTCAGAGCGAGACTGAGGGTTTGGTAGCACAGGATAAAAGTCGCGAGAGTGACGTTTCCTTATGAGACGGTGCTGACATGACACATCCTGCTTGTTTTCTTGTGGAAATCTCATTTTTGGCAGCAAACGCCTGCCTGTTGTTTCACTGGCCCAGGTAAACCTTTCAGAGTGTGAAGTTACGCTCATCTCAAAGTGAGGTGGATCTTTATCAGCTCAACTGGAGAAGACAGAGGAAGTTGAAAGTGGAGGAACAAAGCCAGTCGTGCTTAGGGATGCAGGAATCAGCGCCATTTTTTTATTAGTGAAAGAATGGCTTTCAGTCTGTCATTCTCGGGGGAAAAGGGACATCTGGTTAAAAGCTTAAACCATCAATAACACAGCTGTCAGCACTGCTAACCACATCTGCAGATACTAAATGACCTCGGGCTGGGTTAAAACACTGCTATGATAAAAAAAAAAAAAAAAGCAAATGATGCTGAGATCTCAACAAGGTGCTGTGGGAGTTTAAAATCAAGGAGTGCAGAAATAAAGCATGACCAATGTGCTCATATTATATTAATGTACCTATATTTATGAAAAGCTTTCTTTCTTTCTTTTTTATTTCTTTAGCATGGAATAAGTTCTAGGAAAATGCTTCCTGAAGAAAACTGTTGAAAATCATGAACTTCAGTATTTGAGTTCAAATGAATTGAAACACCCGGTAGAGCTGAGAGAGAGAGAGAGAGAGAGTGAAGCAGCAGCAGCTTCAGATCATCCTGACTGACACCAGATCCTGTACGGAAGATCATCTCACACTATGAGTGCAAATTCTTACAGGGCCAATAACCCACAGTTATAACATTATATGAAGGGCAGCCGATTTCACCCTTCACCTTAATTTGTTATGAAAAATGAACATGTAACAATTTATGCAGGTCATTTTAAATTTCATTACAGTTGAATAGTGACAAACATGATGCAGGGCAACAACTCACTGTGTGATGGAGTATATAGAACGCAGTTATATGCCCCTAAAATTCAAGATATTGGGGCAAAAATGGTCCTGTATGAGTTTACTCTAATATTACCAATTAAAGCCATAGCAGAACTGTTGTGTGTCTCTGAGCAACAAATCGATTTAATTCAATTCAAGTTTATCTGTAACTCTTTTTACGATACAAATCATTGCAAAGCAACGGAATTAAGTTTCTACAATATTTAGTAGTAGCTTATCTGTGGTGACTGTCAGTTTATGTGCATATGGCAAAGATTTAAACAAGATGTAGTCAACCAGACAATAAACACTGTTAACAGCAATTATTATATGATGCAGTCACACTTTTAGCATTATTTGTTAGTTCTGTTTGTTGATTCAGGGTTAGCATCATCTGAGGTCCTCTGAGGGTCAGCATCATCTCTTCTCAGGTGTTCTGGATCCAGACTGGAGCTTGTGTAAGTTACCACGGGATGTAAATCCCGTGACAAAACAGAGAAACAAATAGAAACATAATTAGTGAAGCTATGCCAACCAAGTAAAATTAATCAGTTTAACCCAAGCTAAAGAATAAGAATGCACATTTGATCGGATACAACTGTAGTCACAAATTATGAGATGCAATATTCGAATGCTTGAACACAATATCTGAATGAATCTGCATTTTGAATGAATAGGGTGAACCAACAATTCAATTTACTTAATTTGAATCAGCCATCTGAATGAATGAATGAATTAATTAATTATGTATACATTGAGACATTTATAGTTTTAATTTCTTATTTATCATTTGCATCATTTCTTTTAAACAATTATAATAATAAATACATCTCTCAATGTTAATAAATGAGTGATAGTTCACCCCAAAATTAAAATTATATCATTAAATACTCCTAAATCCAAACCTGTATGACATTTTTTTTTTCTTTTACTAACACCAAACTGTTTTGGTTACCACTGACCTCCTTAAAGGGGGGGGGGGTGAAATGCTATTTCATGCATACTGAGTTTTTTACACTGTTAAAGAGTTGGATTCCCATGCTAAACATGGACAAAGTTTCAAAAATTAAGTTGTACGTTTGAAGGAGTATTTCTGTTCCAAAAATACTCCTTCCGGTTTGTCACAAGTTTAGGAAAGTTTTTTTCGAGTATGGCTCTGTGTGAAGTTAGATGGAGCGGAATTTCCTTATATGGGTCCTGAGGCACTTCTGCCGGAAGAGCGCGCTCCCGTATAGCAGAGCACTGAGAGCACAACAGACTTCACTGATCAGAGCGAGAGCGTCGCCAAATGTCACAAAAGAAGTGTGTTTTTGGTTGCCAGGGCAAGACAACCCTGCACAGATTACCAAAAGAGAAACAGCATTAAGGGACCAGTGGATGGAGTTTATTTTTACAGAGCATCAACGGAGTTGTGCAAGTGTTTGTGTTTGTTCCCTGCATTTCGAAGATGCTTGTTTTACAAACAAGGCCCAGTTTGACGACGGATTTGCACATCGTTTATTTCTTAAGGATAATGCAGTCCCAACGAAAAAGGGTCACGATCGTGTGTTGGAACCGCAGGTGGTGAGTAAAACTGCTTCAAATATCTCTGTGTTGTTAACTTAGCTATCAGCGCGTAAGCACATCAAGTAAACAACAATGCGATGTTGTCATCAAACTGCACTTTCCACATGTACAGCTTAAAAAAAAAAAAAAAAGACGACAAAGTGGAACTTAGTCATTTTCCAAAACCGCTAAGCAAATATAAACAGTTTCAATACATACCACATAGAGACGTTGTTGCTGATGCTGCTCTTGTTAAATTTCAGCTTCTGGATCTGATTCTGGATCATAAATAAACGGCTGAATCTGACTGTTAAAACCTTTATCTACAATCTATTTAAAATAGGCTTAACATATGAATCAAAGTAAAATCTCATACTGGATACTGCTGAATGATAGCACATGGCATTTATTGCATTATGATCACTTTAAACATAATTTATATATATATATATATATATATATATATATATATATATATATATATATATATATATATATATATTATATATATATATATATATATATATATATATATATATATATATATATATATATATATATACACCATGTTTATGGAGAGAGCGAACTGGTACTGATGACAGTAAGTTCTTGGAAATGTTGACTGGAAGATTTAATTGACACATTTGGTGTTGATGAACCACTATAAAGCTGTATACTTCTCATTTAAGCCGTTTATGGTTCAAAAGGCTTGAGTGACAATATTCCCATCTTTCTCTGTGGCGGTGTGGAAATGCAAAAATACATAAAGCATCAGACACCCATTCTAATGCTTCATGTGTTTTTTTTCATAAGTGAGGAATATATCTAAAATGTCAGTTTTTCCCCCAAACAACTTGACTGCATATCCTTATTTGAAATTCTCAGCTAACACATATTTGAAAGCATCATAGCGCATCCTCACAACCACTGGACAATTTCTTTGCATTCATTTTCACTGAAAGCCTGAATCAGCCTGAACATGGTGAATAGCAGACTATATCTGTGACGCGTCCATGCTGAGGAGCAGCACTAAATGTACTTATTCTGTCATTCACCTACTGCAATAGTTTTCCGTCCATTAGAACACCAGCAGATCATATTATATTTCCCTATAGCAAATAATACCAGCAGTGAGTGTATGCGCTGAATGCAGAGGAAAACAGGCCTTTTAATAATGCAACATATACCCATCCCTTGGAATATTAAAGTACAGAGAGAGGGGCGAAGAAACTGCTTTTAGACCCCGCGGACCCTCCAAACCTTAAATTATCTATTGAATGTATTTATGAACTCTTTCTGTAACTGTTGATCTGCTGGTGTCTATGGAAGCACATTTCCACCATGGAATAGAAAATAAACTACTTTCTCTTTCACAATCAGACTTTTGTCCCCTCACAATTCTAAGTTTAATGTACATCTCTCAATTCAGACTTTTTTTCAGACTCACAACAGGCCTATGAGTGCGTTCACGACGCTGCTGACGTGTTTTCTGGTGCGCCAAATAACAAAGATAACACATCAGGAGTGTCATACTTCAACAGTCACAGCCGTCGCACTCACAACAGACCCGGAAGAGAGGACAATGCTGAATAAAGTTGTAATTTTTGCAATTTTTGGATCAAAATGTATTTTTGATGCCTCAACAAATTCTAACTGACCCTCTGATGTCACATGGACTACTTTGATAATGTTTTCATTACCTTTCTTGACATGGACAGTATACCATACTTACATTTTCAATGGAGGGATAGAAAGCTCTCGGACTAAATCTAAAATATCTTAAACTGTGTTCCGAAGAGACACCCCTACCCCTTCACCTGAATGTGCAAAACAGAGGGGTAGGGGTAGGGGTAGGGGTAGGGGAAGGGGAAGGGGTAACGCCGCCTTCACACTGGCAGTTGAAATCAGCTCCGATACGGCTACGAAACTACCGGAAGTCATTCCTTTCCTATGGAGATTCACAGACCGCACGCGAACGGCTATGAACCGGGTCCGAACGAGTGCGGTGCGAAAAAAAATCGTGTCCATTGGTCATCCGGATACGTTAAAAAAATGTAACTCTTGCGAAAGGCTACGGATGGTTCCTATCCGACAATTCCAGCGGAAGTTGCCGTTGCTATGGTACTGATAAACAAACCTGAATTCATAACTTTTAATAAAATAAATAATGATTTTATAACGATAAGTTGTCATGTCATTTTTTTTTTTCATGATTTTCTTACATTATAAGGGCAGTTAATGCAATTAAAATGAATAATTAAATATTGTGCCCCCCGCTCTCGGACACACTCGGTCTCTCTCGCTCGAGTGCAGGGTTGTTGCAGCCCTATATACCATGCACATTTCAGATACAGACAATATCAATCATTCTAATCTCTCCGCCATTTTTGTTCTACTCGCTTCGCTACTCTAGCTTTTCAGCGGTGTAGTACGCATCCACTGGGGGAGTATTTCGTATTACGGAGCAGATTTCAACTGCCAGTGTGAAGGCGGCGTTAGGGGTAGAATTGGGATTGGTCCCAAGTCTTGCCTGTCACACTTGCTTTTGCATAAGCTTGCTGAAGAAGCTGTCTCAACAGATCCCTAGTAGCAACACCCTGTTTAGGCAGGTATCTGAGGATACATAGGTGGAGTGGCGCCTAAGATAAACTGGGTTTTTACCAATTTAAGAAAGGGCACAAAGCATCAGCGTGAAGCCCTCACCATATAGGATTTTAGAAAGAATGCAGAATACTAGGCGACAGCACAACTAAGTAGCCAGGACACCCCTCAGGGTGACCTGGCCGGGCATCCATGAAATTCCCAGCAGTGCTGTGCCACATCCCTTAGCGTCTGGATCACATCCCTTATGTTCTGCTTACCTCCCCGTGACCCACAATTCCTCTTACCCCTGCTCGCAAGTGGGGGAAGAGCGCGAGTCGGAGCGTGGTGGCGGCCTGCTTGCTAGCAAGTAGAGAGATCCGTGGTGCGGTGCAGCTCGGCTACTTGATCAGAAGAAAGACCCTCGCCTCTATCCAGGTTCCTTAGCAGATCAGTCTGTCAGTTTGAAGCATTTCAGATGCATGCTTCAAACAGAACAGTCAGCCTGTTTATATTTGGTGTTTTTTCAATGTATGCTTCAGACACGGGTCACGACGAGGTGTTCCCCATAGCGCCCCCTAGAGGACACAGTCAAGGTTCTCTTGAAATTCGAATTCCATTTTTTTAGCAACAGATTGGTCATTCAGCAAATTTTCAATAAGAAACAAACAACAACGTTCCTTGTTAATATTTATGAATTTGCATTGTGTTTTGTTTGATGGTTGATGGAACACTGGTAATTTTTCGGTCATTATATTATGCATGTTTCTACTGATTTTTTTTTTTTTTTTTTTTTTTTTTTACAATCTTATGAGGAGCCAATTTCATATTAGTATGATTTAAAGTATATATATATATTTTTTTTAAGTAAAGTAAAATAAGCAGAATGTACACAAACGTGAATGAAATGAAATGATATGAAATAAAAATTAGCCACTAAATCACCAAAATGTAAAAGTTCCAGATGGGATTGTGTTTGTTTTCTTAGGGGGCAATAATAACACAAATATTAATTAAAAACAAACCAATGTATTCACCACACAAACTGCTTTAACAATAGCCTGATGCATTGTTTACTCAAGGTTTGTCAACAAATGGAATAAACACTTGTTAACTACATTACAAGAGCCAAATCAATCATCCACAACATCTGTCTGGAGTCACACCTAGAGCAGTTGTCATATACAATAATTTCCTTCATATACATATATTCACATGTTGTTTCACAGGCCTCTCGCCTCTTCACATTAGGCCTGAATAATTCATGACTCACACAACAGTGTGTCTGTGCCCAACAGTAAATGATCTCATCCCTCTGGGCATTAACAAGCTTTCTCGGCATAACAAGTATGTTGCTATACCACATTTGACATGTTTCAACAATTTGTCAATGCAGAGAGCCAATTGAAACAGTAAAGTGGTGTAGAGTTGGTACTCACACAAAATTGATTGTGTACCAGTGGAAAACCGGTTCAAAACGGGTTCAGTGTGTTCAGCAGATGCTAGAAGTAAATGATGTCTCTTGTATGTACAGTTATGGATGCGTTGCTACACTAATGAACTCTTCTACTGAGCAGATGAAAATACTATCTCTAGATCGCTTTGCAGTGTTCTGATAAAACGTGCTGGTGACTGAATGGCTACTGTGCAGCTCTTGGAAAGATTTTAATGTATTATTTTCTTTAATTTTATTATTATTTTATTTTAATGACATTTTATTTTAATATTTTATTATTTTTCATTATATTCTTTTTAAAACTTTTTTATGAATACTGAGCAAAGATATATTAATTTGATCAAAAGTGACAGTACATTTTTATTTATAATGTCAAACAACAGGCTGCTGTTCTGTTTTGATTCTTTTATCAAAAGAAATCTGTTTTGATCTTTATAATCCGTGTACTAGGATGTCTTGGTTATTTTGTTATTGTGTTATATTTTGTTTGTTGTTGTGTCTGACTTTTGTCTTTGTTATGTTGTTTGTTGTAGATGAGGTTTTTTTTACATTTTTAAGTGCTGCCTTTCTTGGCCAGGGATTATTTAAAAAAGAGACTATCGTCTCAATATGATTTCCCCTGGTTAAATAAAGGAATAATAATAAAAAAACAAATATTTATATTTCAAAGAAAATCTTTTCTTTTGAACTTTCTATTCATCTGTAAATCCTGAAAAATAAAATGTATGATGATTTCCACAAAAATATTGTGCAAAACATTGTGTCTAAAATAACACAATATTAACTTCTTAATGAACTGTTGTATAAGATGAGTATCACATCTGCACTATATATATATATATATATATATATATATATATATATATTATAAAATATTATTATTATTAAATTAAACTAGCCTTCATTGCAGTGCATTTTGGACATTTTTTTCATTTATTAAATTTTAAATTGCTTTGCATTACATTACCAGGCCTTTTCCAAAGACATGAAAACATCATGAAAATATTGGCAACATTAATTGAATGCTCTCAAAACCTCAGTGAAATCAATAAAGACCTCTAATGACTGTCGTCACATGTACATCTGGATGCTTTTATTGGAAAAACTGCCTAAGTGTGTGAAATACAGTAACTGGATTAATCACTACCAGCGTGGTCTCAGAAGCGAAGCCCCCTGTGTTCCTGTGCATTATCTGCTGTAGTGTTTGGAAATCTGCAGATGCACACACATTTATTTCATTGCACAGAGCCCAGACGTCATTAAGCGAAGAGTTGAACATGTTCCATACACTCCATGTGCTGCCTCAGCCATATTTCATCCGCTCGGATGGCCGTAAAGCAAGGCCATTATAATGCATCACTGCTTTATGCCACATACAAACAGCATACTAGGGCAATATAATATAAACTTGTTGAAGTCCGGCCAGCTTTAAGTTGATGAAACCGAGTGCTGAATGGATATGGTGTGTGTGTGTGTGTGTGTTTGTGTGAGAGAGAGAGTGATAGAGCGAGTTTCAGAAATTTGTATCTAATCATATTGTTTGCCCTGAGAACAAAAACATACTGTTCAATATCCTCATTAAGAGGGAGATACAGATTCATAATAATGATATCCTCAAGGTTCAGCCGCAGAGATTTGAGGGCTTCATCTCTATCTCTGCAGTGAAATATGCTTGACAGCTGTGGCCATTCAAGTGAGATATGTGTATATCTTAATATAGATGATGCTATCCTTCTTCCCTGACATTAATTCAGTGTCGGGGACCTCAGAGCCTCGTGCATTATGCAAAATAATTGCAGGGGCACATTTTACAAGAAGTCAATTCCAGCGGGCGTGAAGAACGACAGTGTGCTATAATGAAGAGCGTAAGAATCACAAATGACGCGTCAAAACTAGCAGAGGTATTAGTGCGGCAGGCAGTGGAGCATTTCCACACATGAAAATTAAGCCAAATAAAAGTTTTTTTTTTTTTTTTTTTCACATTATTAAACTTGTGAACTTGTAATACTTTGTTAATGTCATGCATTAACAGGATAGCCGATGTGACAGCAAGAAAAAAAAAATATATATAATTATAATATTTAAAAAAAAAATACTTGTTTACATTTTCTTTTAATGAAAGAGCTGAAAAAATACTTTTATTTTCAAATCAGCAATTAAATAATTTAAAAAGCTGTTTATTATTATTATTATTATTATTATTATTATTATTATTATTATTATTAGGTTTTTCTTAAATTCCTGCTTTTTCAGCTGCAGATTCAGATTATGGTGTTTTATTAATACCTATTTAGTATATGTTTTCATAGACTAGAAGAGAGAAAGTTTTCATTGAAATTCATTCAAAGGCTGATCTATTTAGAAACAAAGCGATTGACAGGGCTTGTCCAAATACCCACACTTGTGGTCTTGGCCACTTGAGAGCATGTGAATGCAACAGGAAGTAAGTGCACAAACTGGTCCCAGGGTTTTAAATGCCAAAGTGCAGTGCCATTAATGCACACTAAAGCTATATCTCAAATACCTCTCTTGAGTATATCCCATCATGCATCATGCTTTGGAATTAAATTGTGAGATATTTTTGTCAAGATCCCACGCTGTCAGGATCCCAGTCTATGTTCTACAGCCTTGGTTATGTGGACTCTTATTTTGAAATGTTCTCGTTCCCTATTGTTTCTGTGTTTCCTTGTTCCTTTGCCCATCTGATTAATTTCTATAACATTTGATTCGATTCTCCCGCATTGTAACCCTGTCAGTATATAACTCAGTCTCACACCATTCACTGCTGATTATTGTTTAGCCCATGTTGTTTCGTTTCCTGCCCTGTTTTTCCTGTTTACTTGTGTTTTTTTGATTCTTGCCTGTGTATTCTCGATATCCTCTCATCTTACCGTTTAGACTCTGTTCAACCCTTGCCTGGATTATCGCCTGTTAGTTTACATGTTTGCCTCATCCTCTGGATTATGTTTGCTATCGTTTGACCCATGCTTTTTATGGATTACTTTTCAGTCTCACCTTCTATATCTCTGTTTGCCATTGTTTGATTCTTACCTGTTTTGACCATGTCATTCATTAAAGCCTTGCTCATGGATCAGCTCGCCTCATGTCTCTGTCAACCCGTTACACACGCAAGTTCACTGTAACCTTTACAGTGTAAGTTAAATAAAAAGAATAATTATATATTACATATAATTTGTTAGTAAAACAAAGCGTTTTTTTTTTTTTGTGTGTGTGCTTTAAAGAGTATGGGTAGTGTACATTTGCCCCATTTTTTTTTTCGAATCACATAATTATAAACAGCACAATTATTAAATTGTGGCATGTCATTGGGTGTAACATGGGAGCCATAATGACAGAGTAGAAGATCCATATGCAAGGTTTTATTAGAAGTGTAGTCAGACAGGCAGAACAGTACAATCTCAGGGAACAGACAAAAGAGTAATCCGATATGCAGGCAATGGTCAGGGCAGGCAGCAAGCAATCAATAAGAAGGAAACAGTCCAGGCTCAAAAACAAGGCAAGGCAAGTAACAGGGAACAAGGTAAACAGGAGAACACAGTTTCACTACAGACTAACAATCAACAGTGATGTGTTTGTGGGTAAATCCTTTATAGTCTTTCTAATTTGATGCATCTGTGGACTGGTGATGAGTGCTGAAAAGTCTTGGCAAAGGATTGTGGGAAATTGAGTTCTGGGTGAATAGTAAAAGTCAGCTATGAAGTGCCCTCTGGTGGAGATCATGAGCACTTCAGTGTGTGATCGTGACATAGGGACTACTGAAAAGACATTTAGATGTTTAGTTTAAAATGCAAAGTAGTGAACACCATCATTAAGGTCTGTGAACACTTGCATTTTTACAACAATATAAGTGTGTTGCATAAGGTAATGAAAAGTTTTACACACACTTGTGGTTTTCAACACGTGGGCCAAACACGGGAAATATGTAATGTGAGTAGACAAGTGGTCAAGTACAAAAAAACTGGGTATTGGAACATACCCACTGTCTTCATGAATGACTCATTCACGCACTCGATAAAAAAAATAAATAAATAATAATAATAAAAAAATAAATAAATGTATGGATTTGATTGGAACTATTTTTGTTATAAAGAAAATAGTATAAAAAATAAAACATCAACACAACAATAACTTGTTTACAGAGCTATCAGTATCACATTTATATTGCTGGTGAGATATCACTAAACTGTATAATATGATATAAATATAAATATAATGATTTTTTTTTTACTCATATCTTGAATTTTAGGCTCATTTATCTGCATCCTAATCAGTGGTGGACGAAGTACACAAATCAAGTACTTGAGTAAAAGTACAGATACATATGGTAAAATATTACTCCAGTAAAAGTAAAAGTACTCCTTTTTCAATTTTACTCAAGTGAAAGTACAAAAGTACTAAATTTTTTATGTACTTAAGTAAAAAAGTACTGCAAGATAGATGTTTGCAATTTTATATAGGCTACTTAATTTAATTTTATATTAGCACATTTTAATAATCCTACTGTTTAAAATACCTTGGATTTTTTCAAAATAACCACTATATGGAGTCAAGATATATTTTTGTTGTTGATATGGACTACGCTGATGCGAGTAATGCTCACTGTGAAGCTTACACTGTGATGTACCTGAGAGAAAACAGAGATGACCATCTGATTTTCACCAGTAAGAACAAAGTATTTTAAAGTTTGTTGTTTTACAGAATATCAAAGTTACAGTAAAGACCAAAAGTTTGGACACACCTTGTCATTCAAAGAGTTTTTTTTATTTTCATGACTATGAAAATTGTAGAGTCACACTGAAGGCATCAAGGGCTGTTTGAGCAAGAAGGAGAGTGATGGGGTGCTGCTCCAGATGACCTGGCCTCCTCAGTCACCGGACCTGAACCCAATCGAGATGGTTTAGTGGTGAGCTGGACCGCAGACAGAAGGCAAAAGGGCCAACAAGTGCTGAGCATCTGTCGGGGAACTCCTTCAAGACTGTTGAAGACCATTTCAGGTGACTACCTCTTGAAGCTCATCTAGAGAATGCCAAGAGTGTGCAAAGCAGTAATCAAAGCAAAAGGTGGCTACTTTGAAGAACCTTCAATATGACATATTTTCAGTTGTTTCACACTTTTTTGTTATGTATATAATTCCATATATAATTCCACATGTGTTAATTCATAGTTTTGATGCCTTCAGCGTGAATCTACTATTTTTATAGTCATGAAAATAAAGAAAACTCTTTGAATGAGAAGGTGTGTCCAAACTTTTGGTCTGTACTGTATATATGACATGATAATAAGGCCTGAAGTTAGGAAGAACATTTTAAGGAAAAAAATAATAAAAAAATTTGTAAATAAAGATAAGGTGGCTGAATAAAAATATTTGGACATTATTTATAAAAATTACATCAACTTAGCACCAACAAGCTTGTTAGCTAGACAGTTAGCATCAGCTAACAATATTTACTTATTTTCAGTACGATGAACATTCATGTCTGTCTACTCGTCTAGTTAATCCAAACAATATACATATGTATAACGTTACTGTCGATAAACAATATAAAAACAGACGTCACATTGGACATTTTAATAAAACTGTTAACATTAAGGCAGCGGTGAATTTGAACGTGCATTAGTTATTGTATTTAATCTGTGTTATTTTTTTTATTTATTTAATTTTTTGTTGTTGTTGTTGTTGTTTTTTTACCTAAAATTGATGTCTGCATCGTCTGCACTTGAGCATTTCAGTGGGCTTAAATATATCACTCTTTACAACAGATTTAGTTCCCAAACAACTGACATTTTTGACCTAAATATGATTTTCAGTTACAATAATTAATCCAAAATTTCGACATTAATAACTTACTTTTAGCAACATCAGACGCACGCGCGCTCACAAGATCTCCCGGTTCTTACTTCTGGGGACTCGTCTCGCACTAAACGGTTCATTTGAATCAGTGAGTGGTCGACCTCAGAACATTCGTAAACGAATTGTTTGGTTTGATTCGCGATCCGATTTAAAAGTTTATTTTGAAAAGATTCAGTTCGTTCATGAGGAATCACACACCGCTTCTGCGTGTCGGGGCACATGATATTATAGGGAGTAACTATATGTTTTATGAAATGTAGTGAAGTAAAAAGTACGATTCTATGCTTTGGAATGTAGTGAAGTAAAAGTAAAAGTTGCTCAAAATAAAACTACTTCAGTAAAGTACAGATACTTGAAAAATGTACTTAAGTACAGTAACGAAGTAAAGCTACTCCGTTACTGTCCACCACTGATCCTAATAGACTCCACCATTCAGTCAGTCGTCCTGTATCATATTCATCAGAAACTGCATCAGTGGAAGATGACAGACAGCAATGGAAAGGGTGCTCCATTAAATGCTTTAATAATACCTTATAATATGAAGCAGGATTAGAATATCAGTGGGTTCATAAAATAAAGAGTCGCTCTTTGCAGTGCAAGCTACTACTTAGAAGTCAAAGCTGAACACCTAGAACCACTAGTGAGATTGGAAATTCATTAGAGCACATTTAGTTTAATTGTATTTGATTTTAATGGGAGGCTACAGGAGGTCCCGGTCAATGGCAAGAATGTTATAGTGGAGATACGAGATCTCAGTGTAATGGAGATCAACGGCCTGTATTAACCAACAGTCAGCTCTGAGTGAGTTATCCGGATGCATGAGTCCTTCTACTGCCCTAAAAGCTTGCTTTCACTAACTTGATACTATTGAGGATGCCTGCATTTAGTTTGATTAATTAAAACCCTTCTGGAAAACAACTGTATTTTTTGTTTTCTTAAAACTAGATGCATTTATTTCAGAAGGAAGTTTTGATAATATACTGTAACAAGTTTATATACTGAGAATAAAAAATGCATTTTAAAAGAGAATACTGTTGAATCAAAATGGTATTTGTTTAAGCATAAACTTAAATTTAGTTTAATTTACGCTTAAAACAAAATGCCATTGGGGCAATACATTAAATACATATCTAAAAACAGTACCTATTCTTCATATTGTTACTGGAACACTAGTAATATATATATATATATATATATATATATATATATATATATATATATATATATATATATATATAAATAAAGTAACAGATATGTTAAATTGTTTTATATGTAACCCTGATCTGTTGTAAAAACAGGTATATTTTAATAACTTTCCAAAACAGTACTTTTTTTTTCTACTTTTGCTTTAGTTTAGAGTTAGTTTTGCTTTAGTTACACTTAAGTGACCTTCAGTAATATTATCTGCAGGTAATATTTTTACAAGTGGAAGTTTTACATTTAATACTTTTTCATAAGGGTTACTGTGAATCTCATCATGGACTTCTACAGTTTGTATCTTTTGCTGTTCAATCCGTCAGTCAGTTCCAGAAAGTGTTTCTCTGTCCTTGTTCGCCCTTCAGCAAAACTGCAGTGAAAGTTGCAGCATTCAACGCAGTGTCGTTGATATCATGTGGCAGCATGAGGAGTCTCTGCACTTATGCTCAACCCTGTCAGCAACTTCTACTTCTTTAAAATGCCATTTGGCACTTTTTCTCTTCTAAATAAGTGATACCTACTTAAAACCAATGCACAGAGCATAGGTGGCTTTAAATCTAGGTTCAAACCGTGTCAGAATCAGCTCATCAGGGGTATTCACTTTCTCTCCAAAGGTAAGCTGGGATGAATCCTGAACATATAATACTTCCAGAGAGCCGCAAGCAAACATGACATTATTGGCATTAAGGATGAACACGTTTACCAGGAATCTAATGTGTTCCTTATTGCTTAATCTAAAACCAATTGCCTCAGACCTCGAACAGATGAAGTTCATCATTCAGCAGCATGTTGTCAGGCGGAAGCGTCATTTCTCTTTAGCCTGATGGATTTTGTGTTGATTGTTTTTTGATGTGCTGCTTTTTGAATATTTCAAACTCCTTAAAGAGCAGAAAACGGTGCCTGCAGTGCCATCTGTTCCTGCGCTGCTTCTAATGAATCATTGTTCGGTTAGCTCTGGCGACGGATCACCTCTCTCTGTCTACATGTCGTCTCTAAACAAACAATTAAATGCTCTTCTCAAACATTCAGAGTTTCTTATGCCATAATTTGTAACAGAACAACAATTCAAGTTCACGGCAGCACAAGCTTGAATGATTTATTTTTTTCTCTCCGTGTAATTAGAGATCCATAAATATGGAATGTCTAAACCGATAATGATAACCGATAATCAGCTCGCCATTTTGATACTCAATTATTTGACCTTTTGCATTCTAACAAGCAGGATAATTGGCTGATTAATTAAAAACCACCCACTTGATGCAAAAATAAGAGTCATTAATTAAACTATTTTTAGTATGAAGTTTTATAAATGCAGAATGAGACGTGGTAAAGAGCCACAGATGTCTGTCTGGCATGCTGGACTAACATAATAAAATAAAATAAAATAAAATATAATAAATGCTCAGACGGAATGCAGAAATGTAATAATTCACATTGTGTTATGTAATTTGCTGTGTGTGCACATGCAAACAGGTTAGTTAGGTCATTAGTTAGATCCAGCAAAATGCAATTTAAAAAAAAAATATGATCACTTCTAATTCCTCGAGGCCAGTTTCATAAAACACATTTACCAAATAAGCCAGGCTTATTTCAGTTAGTCTGACTCATATAGTCTGACTCATATATTCGTGTTAATTTTGATTACCGGTCACAATATTTGAAACCATTCAGTTCTGTTTGTCCGTATCATTGATGCACCAGAACCATCTGCTCTTTCTCACTTTCGTGTTTTCAACAGTGAAGGCTGGAACGTACAACTTAACTCTCAAAACCTCAAATAATTAAAAAAACATAAGGCATCACACACTTGCCTTATGAAAATCTGAAGATCATATACTACACCTGCTCTATTTCTGCTCAGAATTCATTATGAAGATGCATTGCTGCTTAAAGTCAGAATACATACCGTCTGCTCAGACCCACCTCAACCCTTAGAGTCAAAGTATTGTATAAAGCTGTGATTTGTGTGTAAATGCATTTATGTCACTTCTGAGATTCATTAAACACATAAATGCCTCTTCAGGTTCTAAAATCGACTCAAAATATCAATCATGTTTGTTGCTCTGACTGACTGGATTTATTGTCTAAAGCTAAAAAACGGAAATCTGTGCCCATCATACAGTGCAAATATTTTCAGTGATTTCTCAAATCTGCAACTACCTCTGACTTGTCCAGACTGTAAATTGTTGCTTAAATCTGGGCAAAATCAGTGTTGTGTATTCCAGCCTTGAGTTAACTTACTGCCGATGACCAAAGAAAGATAGAGAGAGCAACACTGTGTGTGTTTGAATGAAAAGTGTGTGTGTGTGCGTGTGTGTGTGTGTATGGTCTCTGCATAGTAAGTTTCAGAGCAAAGTATGTCACTTTAAATGTCTTGGTTTACAGTAAATGCACCAAATATCTCTGCATGTGTTGTGAGTTTAATGTATTTATGAACACAGCAGGCACCAGATATGATGTATTTCCACAGTTGTATAATCTTCAACAATTTTTCAACAATGGTCAGACGATCACAGCATTTCACAAGATTCACAATGAGATGTGTTTGGAAAACTGTTGTCACAGAAACTCAAAAGGCTTCCATGCTGTTTTTTTTTTTTCCTTCAAATTTCAGTTTACTGTGAAAACACTAGTCATCACAGCATTTTCATACACAGTGTAAAAAGTGTAGATTTGATTTACAACATGAGAACCCCTAAACTCTCCTGTTATTGTTGTTCATGAGCAGATGGAGCTGATTCCAGATCCAGATCCTGATGAAGAAGGGACTAAAATAAGTGTGAGTACATGACCTATGGCTATATATTCAGAATGCACTACTACACACTCCAGAAACCATATTTGCAACGATACAGTAAATTATGTCATGTATTTGATTGTTGGGAGAATAATCTCTTTATTAAAGCTGGTTAATGCAGCTTACTTGATATAAAATCAGAGTTGATAGCAGAAAGACACATGAGAATACAATATTGTAAAATTACAATAAAAGAGCTTTGACTGCATATAAATCTCTATACTATCAATCAGACAACACGATCTCCATGTAGGAGAGATTGCAAGCAACAAGCAAATATTGATCTTTTAGAGGCTTTTGCACATTAGATATGATACAGTTAGGCTTTATAGGGTTAAAATAACTTGATGGCACCTCTGCTGTTATGAAAGGCCTCTAAAGCAAAGACGCTAGCAAATAAAGATGTTATCGGTTGGTCTAGAGCAGCAAGTACATGTAAGAATCTGTCTTCCATTCTCTTCACAGACAGCCAAGGTCCAAGGCAATGACATCTCCCACAATCTGCAGATCTCTCGGGTGAGCAAGAATGATGAGGGTCTATACGAATGTCGCGTCACAGATGCCAACTATGGAGAACTGAAGGAGTACAAAGCTCAAGCCTACCTAAAAGTCAACGCCACCATCCGCCCGCGCAACAGGGCCATTAAGAAGAGCTCTCCGCTGCACCTGACCGATAAGAAACCCCGCAAGAGCAGCTCAGCTCTCGGCCAGGACAGCAACGGCTTGAGTTCAGACCAGAAGTCCCAGTCCACTTCTACTTTGCAGACGTCACACTCCAAAACAGTGGAGCACAGCACAGGGTCAGGTATGAGATGCTTTACGTACGCTTCAGGGATCGATTTCTGTCTCTAGCATATATTCATTTGTGTTTCAAGATGTTTGCGGATTGTCATTAGAAATGGGCTCATGTGTATCTGCAAGATTTCATTATTAATCGTCTGTGATACCATAGAATGATAGATATTGCAGTGTTTAGGGAATTTTCTAACTTTCCACTGTATTAAATATCATGCACTACTGGAAAATGAATAAAATAAACATCATCCTTCTAATGAGCGAATTTTATTAGTATTTTAATTTGCATTTAAAATATGTACATAATAATTCATATCTGAGCAAGATATTTATGGCTAATCACTGTAAGTGTAATAAGCTACATTTAATTACTTCAGCGTTTATGTAATTGGAATTCAAACTCAAACTCAGTTTGCAGCCACTTTGTAAAGTTTCACATTACTGTACGTACTTCTATTGCAATTATGCTTCTACATTTTCATTGCTATATAAAAATGTCTTTGAGAGTTTTACCGTGAGGGACCAACCAGTTATTATGGCTCTTTTAATTAGTTGCAACATAATATTGCAAATTTAAATATAAAAAGCATATTTGTACATATGTAAAATGTTTCATTTGCATGGAGCATGGAATCATTATAATTTAATAGTCTGTAGGTACTCTACTGACCTCAAAATAGCAAATTAATTTGTCTTTTGAAAGGAAACATTGCCTCTGTTATATAAAATCTGAAAAAAGTGTGGGTGTGTTTAATAACTTTGGAAAATATCTCCACCAGATCTTGAATATTTGCATTTCAAGTATTATTAGTCTGCACTAAAATCAGGTATTAGGTTTACATATTTAAAATCAGGTTATAGTTAACACATTCTGCATCGTTGTGTCCCAAATCATGCTAGACTAATGAGATTGAGTAACCTTGCTGAATATCCAGTTCTGTCATTCTAATTCAACATCCTGCACACCGTGGCCAATTCAATTCAGTTCTCAACTTTTGATTTGAATAGGAACCAATTTGTACATTCTAGAATATCCAAAACCAGCAAAGATCATACAATCCCCAAAAAAAAAATAGAAGTAAAAGATGCTGGAAACCACGAATACTCTACCCTCTTTTAGCCTTAGAGATCCGTCACTACTACAGCATCAGCGAGCTGTAATTACAGCTCCTGACATGCTGGCATGACTCATACTCTTCCTTACAGCTAATCAGATGCGACTGGTAATGAACCTATAGATGTGACGCATAATCGACAGTGCATTTCGGCCCAGAGTTAAAAGGGCCTGCAAGAATGATTAATTACTGCAAGCAAAAGAAGGGCGGAAAGCTTGGGGCCGATGTGATTGCTTGTTTCAGGAAGGTTCCCGTTCGGCTTGATCACCTCGGGCCAAATGAGATCTGGCAGAGAGGAGCAGAGGGTCATGGGAGGATCCTCCTCTCCTCTCTGATTTAGAGCTCCAGCGAAGCTCCCCGGACACCGAACCCCCTCCCATCGCTGCGCTCTGGCTGACGGAAAAATCCTATAAATGTCACCATGATTTACTGAATATTTAATTTCCCATTTCCTCTTTGTTGCCTTGTTTTAGGGTTTTATGACCAGTATACATCCTTGAGCTTCTCCTGTTCTCTTCTGTATTCGAGGCAGGTGTGCAATAAGTTCAGAGCGGAATTAGATCGCATTTGCTTTGAAGTCTTCAGGCCTTGTATCGCACCTAATTTCATTGTTCAAAGGACAAAAAAAATCGGAGGAAAAACAACTTGAAATGCGGTTTTAAAAAAAATTCAGGCGTATTTAGAGTACTGAGTGAGAACATGGAACATGATCAAACCTGCTAACAATAGGACCCAGAAACTGACTTTGTGGAAAAAGTGTAAGACATCCATCATTTATCAAAGTGTTCCTATACAAACCTGCACCACAAAATAAATAAATAAATAAGATTTTAATTAAATTGATGTTTTATCTGTTTCTAAACTGGCATCCAGCGCAGAGCTGTACTTGTGTTTCTCTGTAACACAGCTGTTGTCACATATAGGTTGTTTTAAAAATACTCTGAAAAGCCTTTAGAAAGGCATATTCGGCTGCAGGAGGCTCAACATTAACCCCTTTTCATGGTGTAATGGCAGTTTTCAGCTTGATTTATATGGGGAGGTTTTAGCACAAGGCCTCTGTGAATAGGCAGATAGCATCTTCTTTATTTACACAGACTAATAACAGGACTATTTTGTGGTACAGTACCTGGGCAATTTAGAGTTGTTCTGATTGCATTTTATGTTAAAAAAGTAATAGTATTAGTAATATTGCACATAAGATGTATACCATGTGCATGAACATCCTTGTTGCTTTAGTACTATGAAATTTTAATAATAATAATAATTATTATTATTAAAGCATTTAGCAGATGCTTTTATCCAAAGCGACTTAAAGTCCATTCAGGCTAACAATTTTTACCTAACGTGTTAACTGGGAATCGAACCCACAACCTCGCGCTGCTAACGCAATGCTCTATCACTTAAACCACAGGAAAAACCTACATTATTTAAGAACATTAAGTTACACTAATCAAAAATGAGAACCATAACATTGGCAACCAGATGATTTATTTATGTGTGTTTGTATTTATTTATTTATTTTCAAAATTAATGCTTACTTTATTTCATTTTATTTTAGTTTATATAAGAGTTGTTCCGATTCCAATACTAGTATCGGAAAAATATACCACAACAAATTCTGGCATCGACATCGGCGAGTACATGAACCCATATACCGATCCAATACCATTTTCTAAAACAAGACCCACTTATGACCGCTAGCTTTGCCTAACCGCTGCACGGTTCTTCTTTGCTGCTCAGAATGCATTGCAAACACAGGAAGTTGTGCTGTGTTGCCACAAGCAACCCCTGTTTAGAGCCAGTGTTTGGAATAACGCCGTTTAAAAGAAGGGCGTTAGGTAACAAAGTTATTTTTCAGTAACGGGGTAATCTAACTAATTACTTTTCCCGTCGTTACAATGCCGTTAACATTACTGGACGTAAAATGTGATGCGTTACTATGCATTGATTTATCTGAATGCACCCCTGGCTCACACAGCGAGTGAGAGATAACGAGATAAGCGATTATGACGCCAGCGGCGCCAAACACACACGCGCGCACGTGCATGCACGCAACAGCTAAACAGAGATTCGCAGCCGAGATGGCGATTCAGGAGCAATCCGATGAAAAGTTGGCATTTTCAAGGTGGAGATATGCACTACTTCAAATTCATTGTGGTCAAAGGCAAGAACTTGCATGTAATGTGTGGCACGCATCTACAAAGCTAGTGGCCAAAAACACTTCTCTTACAAAGATAATACTTGAAGTGCAGAATAAAACTCTTGCTGTCTGTTGACGTGCAATAAATATCGAAAGTTATGTACGAACACCTGTCTGTTCTACTCATTTTAACTGACTTGTGAAAACTGCAAAAAAAAAAAAAAAAAAAAAAAACATTCTTTCACATATAGCAACTTCTTTTTTTTTTTTTTTTTACAGTAACGCAAATAGTTACTTTCCCTGGTAACGAGTTACTTTTATTATAGAGTAATTCAGTTACTAACTCAGTTACTTTTTGGAACAAGTAGTGAGTAACTATAATTAATTTCTTTTTTAAAGTAACGTTCCCAACAGTGTTTAGAGCAGCGAAGAAGTAATGAAAACGCGTTAGCAGCACTGATCTATATATGACTGATTCACTCATCGCGTTCTAAACTGCCAAAAGACAGTGAAGCCGCTTCTATATTATAGATCAGTAAAACAGTAAAACGGCGACTAGGGATGCCACAAGTACTGGCACTCCACTACCAAGTTGGTGCTGAAAATGTAAAAATGTGATGATACCAGCGTCTCTTTAGTACCGGTAGTAAGTTACCGACTCCCGAGTATATTCGGTAGCCGCAGCTGCATTCAGTCACTTCCATGTTAGTCTAAGCGCAGGGCTCCAGGCTGTAGCCGACTCAAGTAAATTATAGATACCCCAAATTTCTACTTAAGTAAGGTAACAAAGTATTTGTACTTCATTACTTGACACCTCTGGATTTCCTAGATGCAAATACAAAGTGTACATAACAACAGTTAGATGGAAAGTCAGCAATTAGTTATGATAATTTCCATATTTTACTTATTTTGTGGAACAGCTTGTAATCGTGCCTGTTTTTACAATATATTTGCTGTAAAATCTGCATTTATTTTTCTTTTTTGAAGTACTTCCTTAAAGGGTCGTACAATAAATGAGCAGCAAAAGCCTGTGGGTTTGAAGTATTCTTATGCTATTAGCTCAGTCTTGTATAATCAAGGCTAGACCGGTGTGTTTCATTATATTTGAAGTGAAGTGCTTCTGTTTTGCCTTTCTGTTCAATATCCTCTCATCTCTCTCCACAGGTATGAGGATATCCATGAGTAATGGACTCGCTATTCTGCTTCTCACGTCCGGCCTCATGAGGGGAGCGTGGCTATAGTTTCAAGACAATGACTCTTTTTTTTTTCCCAGAATCACTCTTATTTCAGAGCCAAGAGAAAATCGCCTGCTATTTGGACGGAGCGGAAAGCACTGTTGTCCCTCAATACTCCACCCAATGTAGTCTAACAATCATCACCAGAAGCACCTTCGTTTCTAAAGCCTAGGAGAAGGAAACTGCCATAATGGACACGTGCTTCACACTAAAATAAAACTCCGGACAGAACAAACATGCACAGACGGGGTTTTGCACCCCATATATTTTGGTTGTTTTTTGTTGACCTTTTATCTCCAGCTGTGGATTTAATACATGCTCTGACGTTCAGAAGAGTCTATATTTGTGTAACATATGAATATATGAACAGATATACAGTAATTATAGAGTATCTGCTTACAAATTCCCTCCACTCTGTACAGCCATTCACTTGTCGTATATTCATATGCAAAAGCAGCCTTGAAGTGAAAATAACAGCACCACTGCTTAGTACATATTGTGTCTGGATCGCTAACTGAGCTCAGCTTGACTATGTGGTAAACTGCAGTGGTTTGCATTGTTTTTGGCATATTACATGTGCTGTATGTTCGTTGACTCCTCCGTCCTGTTGGTAACTCTGTGTTCCTCACATCATGTGAGAGGCACATAAAGCTAGCATGTAGCATTTGAGCATAGCCATCAATGGCAGAAATCAAATCTCTCACACAATCATGTCATTTCAGAGCATCATTTCAGTGTAGTTGAAAAGATATTGTTTGGCTCTTATTTCCTTTTTTTTTTTTTTTTTTTTTGAGGGTTTGGAGGGGCAGACGAATCGATTGAAAGAAATGTCCTGAGCTTTCAACCTTCACGAGTTACATGACCTTCAGCACCACTGAATGCTGTGATTGTGTCCTCCTAAACATCTCAAGTACATTTCACCCACGTTTAAGTGCTGAAGATGATTGCTTTTCACCTCTTGAAGCGGCTGTCATTTCCGCACTGTGTTTACCATCTTCAAGATCATGCTGCATCATGGATTTCCACTAAAGCTGAACAAAATCTATAGTTGTTGTGAATTGGTTTTCTGTCTTTATTATTATTATTATTATTATTATTATTATTATTATTATTATTATTATTTAATTTGTCTTTTTTGTCAATTGAAAATGGAATGTCTTTCTGACTAAAATACAATATATATTGAATTTTTCATTTTATTTTGAGTGCAGATTTCAAGCAGTTTGAATTATGAAAGAGGTTAACATTTTCCCTATATCAAATTGGCATTGCAGGATACCTTTAAGAAGTGTTTTAAAATAATTTAGCTTATTCTAATGCAAAAAGCACTTAATTCAAAAGGTTAACTTACATCACAAGTGATTAAACACACTATGGGCCCTATCACACAGCCGGCGCAATGCGAAGCAAGACGAAGCACAATTGTGTTTGCTAGTTTCAGTCTGGCGCCGTTCGCATTTTTCCATCCAGCGCCATCATTTTTCTGTCATTAAAATAGACACACCTTGAGTCCAACTGTGCTGTGCACTTTACACTTTGCATTTAGATCATTAGAATAGGGCCCTTAAACACTAAAATATCCTCTACTGCAAACTAGATGAAGAAGTAACTGACGGATCTTATTGTGGTTAATCAGGGTCAGATTGAACATTTTGAGATTAATACCAAGATATAGTTTTTAAAAAGCATCAAATTGACATATTCCCCCATGATGCCCTTATCATTGTATTTTAAAAGCAATGATAGTGGTTGAAAATAAGACAGTGACATTTAACCGAAACTGTGTTATCAACAAGAACAGAGCGTTCTTCAAGGAATGTCAAGGTTTTGAAAGGAATCTGAAGCTGCGGTTGATGGGATTCATTCTGCTTGACATTCTGCTCTAGTATTGATGTCCTGAGGTGTTTTTATATCATTTAACCAAAGACTGCTGAGATGGGCACGTTGCAGTACTGTTTACAAACTACATAAGAGCCCCATGTTTTACACCAAATCTGGGCTCGCTTTCTGAAAACTATTTTTTACACTTATGGTGGAGTTGTGTGTAGTGTTTGCTTCTCAGTTTTGGTTTTCAAGGCATTTGCATTGGGATTATTTTGGATTAAAACATGAAATATAGAATCTCTCAACAACAAACACAAAACCAACATGAAATGCTGTTAAAATACTGTCACCTAAGGGATATGTTCATGCAGTGATTTTTTCCTGCACTTTTATTCTGTTATGTGATTAATTATGCTGTATTTATATTATCAATACAATATTATTATAAATATAATATATTATAAATATTATATAAACAAGACACACAATAGCCAATTGCATTAGAAATTTATGACACCTGAGGCAAAAACTCTTGTTTAAAATTACAGTAAAAAATGTTATCCATGTTAAAATGAGAGTAAAATTAGAGTCTTCTCCCAGAATATCCTTAAACAAGGTCATGAAACAAACAACAAAAAAATACACCATGATATTTCTTTGAATAATGAGACGGGTCGTGCAATAGAAGGTTGTTCAGCAAGATTCTTTCCAAATTTTACTCTTCATAATTGGAACAGTAATCATAAAACCAGCTGGAGGCTCTAAATTCTCTGTAGATTCATGGGCATGCGACTTTCAGTGCAGCTGCTATCCAGGAGTTCTTCGTTGGTGATGTACAGCGTAGGCTTGTTGATTTAAGTAGGCTGATCTACATTAAACTTTGTTTTTAAGACGGCACTTTAAATTAGGCACACAACACAGATGAAGATCCGCATTGGTGTGTGCTCTAAATAGACAAAACACCTAAACTAAATCCATCAGCTGCATTTTAACACACCTGAGGTTATAAATACAGTCTGGTTGTCATACTTCAAAAACAAACTCATTTCATTTCAAAGGTTTATGTAGACAAGTATTTTGAATGGGATTCAGATGAATATATTTGATGCCTTGTACAGTCTGTGTAAAAGTCACTGTACACTAAAACAAGCCGCATGATTTATTTCTATTTCTGTTTGTTTCCTTTTTTACTCCAAGAGGATAAACTGTTACAGTCGTGATTAACTCAAAGGACAGCAGTGTTATATGTGTGTTTTTGTGTCGCCATCTGTTTGGAGAGCTCAACGGGATAGACTTTCCATCCTTTGGGATGTCGTTTTGGGCCAAACCTCTGGAGATATTAGCTGGATTTTGGAAATCTGAACAGCAGCAGCTGAATCTGACAGAACAGAGATTATGTTTGACGAAATGGACACTCAAAGCAATGAGCAAAGATGGAGCCGCTTCTTGGATCTCTGGATATTGTTTTGGATGCTTATGGTTAGACGTGTTGATTTCTGCATGTGATAAACCCATTGTACAAGCATACAGAGATCAATCCTTCCACTACTGGGATCTGTATTTCAGAAAGTTTCATCCGGGGTAGGATCTTCTTCAAATGCATCATCACCGGCAACACAAGGAATCGGTGTATATAAGGATCACCTCTTCGCCATCTTGTTGGAGTCTTAATTAAATGTTTATCTGATTCTTTCTAATACATGACATAAGAAAAAAAATATAAAGCTGTCACGGCATAAGCAAAGCTGAAGTTTGTAATATAAAATGAGCCAAATTTTAATAAAATATCTTCACGGGCTGTCTAGAGACAGATTTTTTTATGAGACGTGAATCGTGATTTACAGTATGTGGTGCATAAATTTTCCATAGCCGATTTATTTTTATTACTGAAAGAAGCCACTTTTGTATCATCTCCAGATGTCCTTAAAACCTTCTGACGCTTGAAGAGCATCGTGCTAAATAAGAGTTTGATCAGATAACAGATGATTGATTATGAGAGAAAAGATATGACATGCTGATGTATAAAGCACTCAAAGACATTTCCACACTATGACATATGAAAGAATTCAATTTCTTTAAAGCGCTGTCTTCATTTTTATTCATTTACCTAAAAACAAATACAAAATATAGAAAAGAAAAATAAACCGGGGAAGCAAGTCAGCATATCTCTCACTGCTTGAAAATATTAAATTAAATAAAGTTTAAATTAGACTTATATTTGTGGCTTGGTTGGATGCCTCCATAAAGCCAGTCTGAAAATTCAGATTTTATATTACACTGGTATCCGATGATTAACTGCTTGAAGAAAGTACGCCATACAGGCCCTGCCTGAAATATATCTTCTATAAATCATGAGAGTTTATGAAAGCAGGATGAATAATGAAAAACAAAACAAAAAATCCTATATTTTATTTCATTTAAATTTTGTGCTATTTTGTCATTTAAAAAATAAATAAAGAAATAAAAATAAAACAAATAAAAAAGAAATAATAGGCAAGGCAAGTTCATTTATAAAGCACATTTTTTTTATACACAATGGTAATTCAAAGTGCTTTACATAAAATAAAATAAAATAATAATTAAAATAATCACAACAATAAGACAAGGAATTTAAAAACTTTGAAAATGATTTAAAATGTATTTAAAATATTTAAAATGAATTTAAAGTTAAGAATACACAGTTATTATACATACACTATAGTGAAATCAGTTTAGGATATTTCACAGTGCTCATTTAATGCACAGCTAAACAGGTGAGTTTTGAGTTTGCATTTAAATGTGACTAATATTTTAGCACATCTGATCTCTTCTGGAAGCTGATTCCAACTACAGGCAGCATAATAACTAAAAATGGACTCTGCTTGTTTTGTGTCAACTCTTGGTATTTCTAACTGACTCAGTCATAACGTGTGGTCTGTTAGGAGCCACTGTTAAGAAGATATGCTTACTGTTTATATTCAGTAAGCATATCTTCAATGTATTTAGGTCCTAGGCCACTGAGTGATTTATAAAAGAGTAAAAGTACTCTAAATGAAGTGATGAGACCATTACGATAGTCTACCCTGCTGGAGATAAAGGCATGAACAAGTTTCTCCAAGTCTTAACTGGAAACAAAACAACTAATTCTTGCAATGTTTTTTAAAAGATAGTATGCTGATTTAGTTACTGCTTTGACATGACTACTGAAACTAAGGTCTGTCTCCAGAATCACACCAAGATTCCTGACTTGAAGGCATGCATTCATCTTGAGAACTTCATCTTTGTTTCCAAAAGCAATGACTTCAGTGTTTTCCTTGTTTAACTGAAGAAAGTTTTGGCACACCCAACTATTCATTTCATCAATGCATTGGCAGAGGGAGTCAATGGGGCTGTAGTCATTTGAAGATAAGGGTAGGTAAAGCTGGGTATTATCAGCATATCTCTGATAAGCAATTTGGTTCTTTCTCATTATTTGAATTATTGGGAGCATATAGGCTAAACAGGCTAAACTAGAGCGGTGCAAGAATTGACCCTTGTGGGACTCCGCATGTCATGGAAGTCCGCTTGTAATTATGCTCTCCTAGACTCACATAATAGCCTCTCCCTTCTAAGTATGACCTGAACCATTTCATTACCATCCTGGAAAGCCAGACCATGTTTTCCAGTCTCTCTAATAGTATATTATGATCGACAGTGTCAAACACAGCACTTAGATCTAGTAGTATCAGCACAGATATTTTGCCAGAATCAGGATTTAAGTGAATATCATATATTATCTTAATGAGTGTTGTCCAGGTATCCATTTGAGTTTAAGTAGTTGTTCAGCTGATTAAAGACTACCTTTTGAATAATCTTACTTATAAAAGGAAGATTTGATATTGGTCTATAGTTGCTCAGTATGGTGTTATCAAGATTGCTCTTTTTTTGAAGATGTTTAACAACTGCAGTTCAGTTCAGGGAGTTTGGAAAAGTCCCAGAAAGAAGTGTGGTGTTCACCACGTCTTAGAGATCTGCTTCTAAATGGTTATGCACCCTTTAAAAAGAATATGTGGGAACTGTTTCAAGATAGTAGGTTGACAATTTAAGGCGCTGTACTATTTTTACAAAATTTTGCTATCAATTTCTTCAAAAGCAGACAGTATCTTATTTTTGATATTGCGGTCAAATCTGTCTTACCTCAGCAGAACTAGGGGATGTGCTAATCACTTTCCTGATATAATTGATCGTCTCAGAAAAAAAGGAAACAAACTCATTGCTTTTGCTGTCTGTGAGCATTTCACTGTGATTCTGACAAGGGGGGATTTAAGTCTCTCAACAGTAACAGAAAGAGTGTATGTTGTTTAAGTTACTGTTTATAAGGTTTGAGAAGAAAGTTTGCCTAGCGGTGACTAGTTTCACATTAAAAGCATGAAGGCTGTCTTTATAGATGCTATAGTGAATTTTAAGTTTTGTCTTCTGCCACATCCGCTCAGCTTTTCTGCATTGACTTTTCATACCCTGAACTTCTGTTGATTTTCTATGATTTTTGTCTTCTTGCTGACATTCACATACAGAATACAGAAAATACAGAAGTGATCAGATAGTGCTACATCCTTAATAGCAATGGATAGAATGGTTAGACCTCTACTGATGATTGAATCTTGAATTTGTCCACAATTGTGTGTGGGTCCATGCACATGCTAAATCCTGTTAAAAGTGTTTAATATGATGTCCCTGGACTCATTAGGTTGTGTTTTCCCTCCATGTGTTCCACGTCCCATGTTAATTGTTTCATTCCTAGCACCTGTGTTGTCCCAATCATCCTGTCTTTTTAAGCCTTGTCCTTTCAGGGTCTACAAGTCAGTATGTGTGTCTTCCTCCTGTTTCCTTTGTTTGTTTGTTTTTTTACCCATGTGTTTAATCAATTTGCTTATCCTCTGCTCCGTGTTCATTCCGGCACGGTAATGTAACAGAAGACCAAGACTAAAACAGTGTAAATTGCGTGTTTCCCCTCCGTTTGTTCTTCAGTTTTTCCTCAGTCCTTTTTCTTTCTGTTGTGTTTATGAATTCCCTCCTTCGGCCAAAATATCTCCTCCTGCTGCTGGAGCAGGGGGAGAATTCACTCATGGCACACACCAGACTGTTTTGGATCATGGCACGCCTCATCAACTACCCGGACAATGCACTCTATGCATTCGATGATGCCAATTTTAACTCCGCGTACAGAGCGCTGTCGTCCTAGGATGGTCTCTGAGTGAATTTTGCCACCTTCCTGGAGTGGACCCTGACGAAAAATGGATCTCCGTTCCCCACCTGTTCCCAGGGACTGATGGCTGGTGCCACTCCCAACCCAGAGGTCAGCCCACCATCTCCCCACGGTACGGAGCATAAGCCCGTGGTTCCAATGACTCCAACTTAGCACCGAAATCCCTCGCCACCACCGTCAACCATTGATCCATCAGCTCCATGGATCTCTGGATCTCCGCCTTATTCGCCAGAGCCCTCAGCTCCACCCTGGCCTCCTGAAACCTGGGCATTCCCCTGGCTCATTGGCTCTCCATCTCCCCCTCGGGCTCCTCTTCCACCTACTCCGCCGCCATTGGTTGGCCTCCCAGAGTCGGCAGCCATTCCTCATCCATGGCTCCTTCCACCATCAGCTCCACCATGGGCCGTCATTATGGCTGTGGCCTGGGTCCAACTGGACTCCTCCTGCTCCAAGCTCCTCCCTCCATTGTCTCTGTCTGTGGTTGCTTTATTCATTAGGTTGTGTTTTCCCTCCATGTGCTCCATGTCCCATGTTGATTGTTTCATTCGTAGCACCTGTGTTGTCCTTTTTTTTTTTTTGGAGCATTATCAACTCTGTAAAGCCCAAAGGGTCTTCTTCCCATAGACACCAAAATTGTGTGTGTAGCACACTGAAGGCAGGAACTATTACGACGTTAAGTTAGGAAGGTAATTTTCAGACTCCCTTTAAAGTGGGGTTCTGGTTAACTGGTTAAATTGCAGGTTGTTTGCAGCCATGTTTTTCAGCCTAAGCAGATGTGAAAAGATATTAGTTCCTCTTGCTGTGAGTGGTCCGCTGATGAACGACTGAGCTTTAAGTCTTCAAAGTGTTTTGAAGTTTTTACAGACAATCAATTTAGGCTTTTTCCTCTACACTTGGTATAAACTGTTGAGATTCACTAGATTCATAAGACTGACCGGCTGTATGCTGAGAGGGTCCATGATGACAGTTTGAGCGTTCTGCCTGTTTTGGAAGTCCACCAAGTAACTTTGTTTCAAGAACCGCAATCGTTTGTAGAAAGTAAGCAAGCAGATTCCACAAGAGGCATTTTCTTTCTAGTCTGTTTGAATGTAGACCACTATGTTTCCTCATCCCCGGCATGCAGGCTGCTGGCAGTGGCAGGCAACGAGTCTTCTTTTTCGTGGTATTCTTCCAGTCCCAAATAGTTTTTCGTTTTAGTGTTTGTGCCAAAAATATGTTGTTTGAGCACTGTGTTGATCTGCTAAAGTAAAAATCTGAGAAAAATCTGAGAAAAGTACAGAAATAGGGAGCAAAGCGCAGAGCAGTAAGCAATAAAGTCCAAACGGTAGCGAAGCCAGAAGCAAAACAGGTGAAATGACCTGTTTTGAGGTTTTAAAAGGTAATTCCGAGGCCAACTCAAAGTCCCCAGCTAAAACATCTGCTTTTGATCATGTTTCCTCCTAGTGAAGGAAATGCATAAATGTCACGGATGTATATTTGAGAAATTCACTATTTTGTAGGGGGGTTAAAAATGACTGAGAGTAAAAATGACTTCAGAAAGATTGCAGCATCATCATAGTATTTTCACACAGAGATTGGTAGCTATATTAGTAAAGTATTTTGACTTGCATTATATTTATTTATTTAATTGGTTTCATTTAAGCCACTTTAGCCATGTTTTGTGAAAGTTCATGCACAAAATGAAAATATGTCATCTACTCATTTACAGGTTGCTCTTTAGCATACAATTTGTGCATTATGTTCCAATTAATCGAGAGAAAAGAACAATAATAGCTTTAATGCTGTAAATCACTTTGGATTAAAGAATCTGCTAAATGCATTATTGCAAATGTAAAAAAAAAGAATAATAAAATAAAATAAAAAATAATAAAATAAAACAGGAAATTTAAGCTACAGGTACTTGATAACCTGCTCTGGTGTCACTGGAAATTAAAGTCACAGTACTTTTAGCACTGCTAGACTAGTGGTCATTTCACCTTCGGCAGGAACACATGCATAATCACATTATGCCCACATGAGCAGGTACTGCAGCACAAAACACTGAAGGGGTGGTCTGCCGGTCAATGACCTTCTTCAAGGACTTAATAACAATAGGGCAGAATTGTAATCTCAGTACCGGTCCAGATCCTTGGGTCATTTGAACCAGTGACCTCTGCATCAGCAGCACTGATACTCACCAAATTAATAACATGAGCAAAATTGTGTATAATAAATAAACATTTGGCAGTTAACACCCTTCTTTACACCCGCTTACAAATGTATGTATTTATTTGTTCTTGTTAAAACCAATCATTTTGAGCTGACGTTGATATAAGTTGCTTTAATGGCACCTTATAAAAATCCTTCATTTTACTGAACTGTGGCTTTACTCCCTACAATGAGAGCGTTCTTGTCTGTGCACAGACATGGACCCTAGAAAACACAGAAAGAACAGTTCTGTCAGTGTGGATCAACTAAAACAAACTTCCCCGTTGGCTAAGCATCCAATGCTAAACACATCAAAAGAACAATGTAATGTTTAAAACACTTTACATGAGACAGAAACGGCCTTGCAGTAGGTTTTGCATGGCTTGAAGCCAGACGCACAGACTGTTGTTCTGCATTCCTGACACAAACCTGGAAACACTGGGAAAGTAAAGCACTGTGAGTCATAAAAGGCTGTGATTCTGAGAGAGGGGAAAAGCAGAGATATACAATGGTTTTGATATAATGGGGGATATTTGTGCTTGTGAAGAGTATAGAGAGAGGTCATGAAAACATCATGAGGATTTAGGGAGAACCATCTCTGCCAGCACAATAAAAATCAGACCAAAATAACATTTTATGAGCTTTACTCCTTAAAGTGCCAGTTATGAGCTGTAAAATCATTGCTAACAGCATTTCACAGATTCAAATAACTATAGCGTACAAAAAATATATATTTTTTTTTGCAACCTTTTTTTTTCTCTACACAACCTGCCAACTCAGGCATTATGACTGTCTACAGAGGCATTTTAATGAAAAAAATCATTGGTTAACTTAAAATCAAAATGACACGTGATGTAATATATGTTCTTGTTCTTATTGATAAAAATGACTTTGAGTGCCATAGTAAATTATCTATGTATATATCCATTTTAAAACCTTCAATAGATACATCAGTCTACTCTACTTGACACTACTCTACTTGATATAGCTTCCAGCTTTGCTACCGTTTGAACGTTCTAGCTTACGCTTTGCTTCTTACTTCTGTACTTTTCTCAGATTTTTCTCAGATTTTTACCTCAACAGATCAGCACAGTGCTCAAACAACAGATTTTTGGCACAAACGCTAAAACTAAAAACTTTGGGACTGGAATAATACTACAAAAAGAAGACTTTGCCTCCCACTGCTAGCAACTTACATTCCGGAGAGGGGATAACAACTGCCTATATTCAAACAGAAGACAGAGAAAATGCCTCCCGTTGGATCTACTTGTTGCATGAACTGCTGCAAACTTCTACAAAGGATTATGATTCTTGAAACAAAGTTACTTGCTGGACTTCCAAAACAAATGGAAAACTCAGCAGACCGTAGTCATGGACCCCCTTCAGCATACAGCTGGTGAGTCCCATAAATCTTCTGAATCTCAACAGTTTATAACAAGTGTAGAGGACCAAGGCGAAACTAATCGCCACACTAATCGATGGCACAAACAGGGAGCGAGACCCAAAGAAACACGAGATATCAGATTGTCACGAGTTTCTCGTATTGCTGCCATAGCTTCCTCTACCCTATATTCGGATTTGACAAGGCTTGTAAAAACTGGTTTTCTACCATCCCCTATATATCTTGAGAACAGATTTGAAGCATTAATGAATGTGGGTGTAGAATCCCTAAATGTGATTAAACATCTATTGGATCAGCCAGCAGCTAACATCGCTATTAACAGTCGCTCAAGGACGAGCAGACAGTGGCATTCAGCTCAGAGTGCAGCTGAGCCCAGGACTCTGATAGTGGGTGTCTCCATTATCAGAAACATTAGTAGCAAGACTACAACAACATGCTGCCTTCCTCAAGCAACGGTCTCTGATGTGAACAAGGAACTTCAGAACATTCTGAAGAAGCACAAGACTACAAATCAAATCACCATCCATGTGGGGAAGAAAGATATTCGGAAAGAGCAGTCAGAGTTCCTTAAAAAGGACTTCAGTGAAATATTTCAAAGTTTCAAAGTTCAGTCGTTCATCAGAGGACCACTACCAGCAAGGGGAACAAATATGTTTTCACGGGTGCTTGGGCTGAACACATGGCTACAAAGATCTTGCAGTATAAAAGGTGTGAATTTCATTGACAACTTCAATCTTTTCTGGGGCCATAGACAACTTCTTAAACTGGATGGCCTCCACCCAAAATAACTTGGTGCTAGAGTGCTTAAGGACAATATCTACTTTTCCCTCCGTCATCCTTCAGCAGAGTGTGTAAATCCATTCAGCACACACACACTGGGTCCGAGTCATCATGTGGTTGATATATCCCACAAGGACACTGATTACTCCATGCAGCCAAAACAAGCACTGCGGGCAGACACTATCCTGGCTGAGCCATGCTTCATGTTCCGGCATTAGGCAGCTGAGATCACCGGTTTCTGTGGGAGCCTCCTTAAACATCATGTCTGGCCAGGTCACCCTGACGGATCTCTTGGCCGCTTAGTTGAGCTGTCCCATCCAGTGGGAAGTCAGAAGTCTTCTTGAATATGCTGCCTCAGGTGATGCTCCCCTCGCCAGAGGTTTGTAAAATTTGAGCTTGCCTCTCCTGTGCGGTTCAGCGCTTCTGCTATGCACAGGAACCTTAAGGTACACAAGCTAAGCTCTGTGTACTTTCTGAAAACCACATGGTGGTCAGTGTGCACGTGAACACTTTGCGCACTTTCTAAAATCCACCGGTAAGGGTTATGCGCTCTGCCTCATTCGCTTTCTTGAGATGATTAGATCTTGGTTCCTTGGGCTCCATTCAGCCAATGTATATTTGTTTATACACTTCAAGCATTGCTTCCCTCAACATGAGGGGCTATTTGGGGGGATTCTCGTGGTAGTTTAGCAGCATCCCCTTTTCGAAGAAGGGTCGCATATGAGTGCGGTACTCTGAGCTCGAAGTTCTCCTCTCATATGAGACTGAGTTTTCTGTATTTTTTTCACCAGAGCACTCCAGTATTACTTCCACAGATCGAGTTGGTGACTCTCAAACATACTGTTTCGAGATGCATCATTCCATCTATAAGGACCCCTCCTTAGAACAGTATTTGAAAATCCATGCTATTGTAAGTGTGCACGTGAAGTCTTTGCACACTTTCTGAAATTCACACTGTGAATGGATGAGGCAGAGTAAGTTTGCATGCTAGTATTCTGTGTTCTTTCTAAAATCCTATATGGTGAGGGCTTCGCGCAGTTGCTTCGTGCCCTTTCTTGAGTTGTTAAAAGCTCAGTTTATCTTGGGCGCCACTCCACCTATGTATCCTCGGATACCTGTCTAAACTGGGTATTGCTACTAGAGATCTGTTGAAAAAGCTCTTTCAGCAAGCTTATGCGAAAGCTAGCGGTAGCCCCTGTGTGACAGGCAAGATGTAGTATAAAATGCTAGGTTCTTAGCCATATCCCTTTAAAGGAATCTTTCCTGATTCCATGCCTTCAGCTCTACCCCAGACCGAGGTCCTAAAAATTAAGTTGGGTATGTAGTTTAGGCCTTTGGCCGTAAGGGGTACTGTCACAGACAGCCATCTAAACGTCCCACGGCAACTCCCATGGAAATGGTAGAGTTGGTACTTACAGGTCCTTCTCAAAAAAATTAGCATATTGTGATAAAGTTCATTATTTTCCATAATGTAATGATAAAAATTAATCTTTCACATATTTTAGATTCATTGCACACCAACTGAAATATTTCAGGTCTTTTATTGTTTTAATACTGATGATTTTGGCATACAGCTCATGAAAACCCAAAATTCCTATCTCAAAAATTAGCATATCATGAAAAGGTTCTCTAAACGAGCTATTAACCTAATCATCTGAATCAACTAATTAACTATAAACACCTGCAAAAGATTCCTGAGGCTTTTAAAAACTCCCAGCCTGGTTCACTCAAAACCGCAATCATGGGTAAGACTGCCGACCAGAAGGCCATCATTGACACCCTCAAGCGAGAGGGTAAGACACAGAAAGAAATTTCTGAACAAATAGACTGTTCCCAGAGTGCTGTATCAAGGCACCTCAGTCGGAAGTCTGTGGGAAGAGGTGTCCGGACCCTGAGGAAGATTGTGGAGAAGGACCGATTCCAGACCTTGGGGGACCTGTGGAAGCAGTGGACTGAGTCTGGAGTAGAAACATCCAGAGCCACCGTGCACAGGTGTGTGCAGGAAATGGGCTACAGGTGCCGCATTCCACAGGTCAAGCCACTTTTGAACCAGAAACAGCAGCAGAAGCGCCTGACCTGGGCTACAGAGAAGCAGCGCTGGAGTTTTGGACAAATTTTGCATGTCATTCGGAAATCAAGGTGCCAGAGTTTGGAGGAAGACTGGGGAGAAGGAAATGCCAAAATGCCCGAAGTCCAGTGTCAAGTACCCACAGTTAGTGATGGTCTGGGGTGCCATGTCAGCTGCTGGTGTTGGTCCACTGTTTTTATCAAGGGCAGGGTCTATGCAGCTAGCTATCAGGAGATTTTGGAGCACTTCATGCTTCCATCTGTTGAAAAGCTTTATGGAGATGAAGATTTCGTTTTTCAACATGACCTGGCACCTGGTCACAGTGCCAAAACCACTGGTAAATGGTTTACTGATCATGGTATTACTGTGCTCAATTGGTCTGTCAACTCTCCTGACCTGAACCCCATACTGAACCCCATATAGAATTTATGGGATATTGTGATGAGAAAGTTGAGAGACGCAAGACCCAACACTCTGGATGAGCTTAAGGCCGCTATCGAAGCGTCCTGGGCCTCCATAACACCTCAGCAGTGCGACAGGCTGATTGCCTCCATGACGCCACATTGAAGCAGTCATTTCTGCAAAAGGATTCCCGACCAAGTATTGAGTGCATAACTGAACATAATTATTTGAAGGTTGACTTTTTTTGTATTAAAACTACTTTTCTTTTATTGGTCGGATGAAATATGCTAATTTTTTGAGAGTCATTTTGGGTTTTCATGAGCTGTATGCCAAAAACAATAAAAGACCTGAAATATTTCATTTGGTGTGCAATGAATCTAAAATATATGAAAGTTGAATTTTTATCGTTACATTATAGAAAATAATGAACTTTATCACAATATGCTAATTTTCTGAGAAGGACCTGTAGTGTTCGACATGATTCTGGCCTGCACTCCCGGCATTGCGGCATTGGTATACTGTTCCCCATAGCGCCTCCTAGAGGATGCAGTTCCAAGTCCCTTGAAAACGAACATCTCAGGTTACGAATGTAACCATGGTACCCTGAGTAGGGAACAAGACACTGCATCCTCTAGCTCCAAGCCAAGCTTCTGATGCAAGCTTCAGACGAAG
Source organism: Carassius gibelio (assembly GCF_023724105.1). NCBI lineage: Eukaryota > Metazoa > Chordata > Actinopteri > Cypriniformes > Cyprinidae > Carassius > Carassius gibelio. Next base: position 14,805,068 of record NC_068394.1, read on the forward strand.
AAGTGAATGACGTGTTCTCCCGGTGCCTGTTTATAGTCGCGCCGGTAGTGACATCAGAGGCTGTCGCCGGCCAACAAGTTGGTGTTTTTTCAAGGTATGCTTCAGACACGGGTCACAACGGGGTGTTCCCCATAGCACCCCCTAGAGGACGCAGTGTCTCATTCCCTACTCAGAGAACCATGGTTACATTCGTAACCTGAGATGTTTCTCCAGAATTATGAAGTCACAAAGAATGGAAATTTACAGCCAAATCTTAGCAAACAAAACACTCTCCTATAATTTTCAAAAAAAAAAAAAAAAAAAAAAAAAATTTGAAGGAAACAAAGCTGACGTCAGCATGTTTCCACCTAAAACCTCTTCTATGAAAGGAAGTGGTACGAGGCCATTGAGGATGAGATGAATGAAGCAAAAAAGTTACACAGTGTCTAAAACTCAGATAAAAATAATCTTGACACCTACTTGATGGGGGTTTTGTGTTGCTTTTAGATGAGCTAACCATTTAATTGTCATACCAAATATATATTTTCTTGTTAAATAAGCTGTGTTTTCTTGCTTATTTTGTGATTTGCCCAATATCAAATTAATGATTAATATTAAGTTAATATTTCTAAGATGTAAAAGGCAACGTCAGTCAAGCTTGCATCAGCTGTTCCTGATGTGCAACAATCCAGTTTGGACTTTTCACAGTGGTATATCTAAATACCATTTATTCAGCCTCTGTCCAGCTGCTTGGCTTATTCCTTACCCACTATTAGAGTTTAAAGTCTATGATTTACATTTGCATGTGTCTAACGTTGTACAACAGTTCACATTTTCACATTGTTTCATGCATTTATATGAATATATATGAATATGAATTATGTCACCCTGACAATCCCAGACTGGGTTGGGCAAGAAAGACTAGTAATTTATGATTTTAAGGGCAAAATATATTTTTGCATACAGGGACGTAAAAGTTTGGGTCTGAATCCTGACAGTGTCCAAAGCAGAAGCTGCATATGACCTATAAAAAGGACTCTGAATCACATCCTGGCTTCGGGGATTCTGTCTAATTAACATTTTAATTAATAGGAAATATTGTTAACTGAAGGCCATCCTCTGAGCCTCAACTCAGACTGGATAATTAAGGATTTGTTCACCCTACTCATCTGGCCTAAAAAGTGCAGTGAAAGAGAGAGTGTGAGACATGAATCTGACACCCGTCCTCCCGACTGAGGACTACATCGCCAAATGTCACAAGAGCTCATTTTAGCACTCGTTTCTCAAGCGTTTTCTTCCTTCAATCTAAAGGGTGTCCCTCAGCAGGGGTGATGAATCAATCTGGCAAATGATTGTGTGAATATGTCAGATTTATTCTTCATTTACGGTCAATATAGCACCCCCTCTCAGCAAAACCTATGTATGTATTTGTCTTTGCACCAAATTCAAGTTTAATTCAATTCAAGTTTATTTGTATAGGGCTTTTTAGGATACAAATCATTACAAAGCAAGTTTACAGAAAATTACATTTCTACAATATGTAGTAGTAGCTTATAAGTGGTGACTGTCAGTTTGTGCGCATATGACATAATTTTTTGAAAAATTAATACAAGACGAAGTCAGCCAGACGATGAACATTATTAACAACAATTGTTATATGATGCAGTCACACTTGTGGCAATATTTGTTAGTTCTGTTTGTTGATTCAGGGTATGCATCATCTGGGATCCTCTCAGGGGTTCAGCATCATCTATGGTGTTCTGGATTCAGAATGGAGCTTGTGTATATCCTAGTTACCTAGTTATATCCTTGAAAAGACTCTAACCGCTGCATTTTGGACTACCTGTAGCTTGTTTATTGAAGATGCAGGACAACCACCTAGAAGTGCGTTACAATAGTCCAGTCTAAAGGTCACAAATGCATGAGCTAGCTTTTCTGCATCAGAAACAGGTAACATATTTCGTAGCTTGGCGGTGTTTCTAAGATGGAAGAATGCAGTTTTTGTAACATGGGAAATATGGTTTTCAAAAGACAAGTTGCTGTCTAACATAACACCCAGATTTTGAGATATATAGCTGAGTATCATCAGCATAACAGGGGAAACTAATCTCATATTTTCTAATAATATTACCAATGGGGAAAAAGAAAATAGAAGGGGGTCTAGGCAGATCCTTGTGGCACTCCATATTTTACTGGTGATAAATGAGATGACTCCCCATTTAAATAAACAAAATGGTAGCATTCAGACAGGTAGGGTCTAAACCATCTTAGAGCCTGCTCTTGAATACCTGTATAGTTTTGTAATCTATACATGAGTATGTCATGATCTATGGTGTCGAACGCAGCACTAAGATCAATTAAAACTAGCAATGAGATGCAGCCTTGATCTAATGCAAGAAGCAAGCCATTTGTTATTTTAACAAGTGCAGTTTATGTGCCATGGTGGGGCCTGAAACCTGACTAAAAATCTTCATACAGATCTTTTGTTTTTTTTTAATTTTTTTTTTTTTTTTTTTTTTTTGCAGGAAGGTGCTCAATTGAGCAGACACAACTTTTGACATAAATGGAAGATTTGAAATAGGCCTAAGATCTAGTTTTGGTTTCTTAATAGAGTCTTAATATCCATCACCTTAAATGGTTTTGGGATGTGACCTAAAGATAACGTTGTGTTAATGATATTGAAAAGTGGTTCTTCGGCTACAGGTAACAGCTCTTTCAGTAATTTAGTGGGTACAGGATCGAATAAAAATGTTGTTGGTTTAGATACAGTGATAAGTTTATTTACTCTTCCTGTCCTAAAGTTGTAAAGCACTGCAGTTTATCTGATGGATGAAACTGAAGTGTTAGACACTGTAGAATTTGCATTCGCTATTGTATTTTTATTTTTTTTATATTTTATCAGTGAAGAAATTCATAAAGTCCTTACTATTAAACATTGATAGAATATTTGAATCCGGTGGCATCTGGTTATTTGTTAATTTAGCCACTGTGCTAAATAAATACCTTGGATTGTTTTGGTTATTTTCAATGTGTTTGTGGGTATGCTCTGCCCTAGCAGTTTTTAGAGCCTGTCTATAGCTGGACATACTATTTTTCCATGCAGTTCTAAAAACTTCTAAGTTAGTTTTTCTCCATTTGCACTCGTCTAAGAGTTTATTTCTTGAGAGAATGGGTATTACTGTTATACATGACACAGCATGTTTTTCTCTAACCTTTTTCAATTTGATGGGGGCAACAGCTTCTAATGTATTAGAGAAAATAGTGCCCATGTTGCCAGTCATTTCATCTAGTTCATGTGTATTTGTAGGTACAAATAGCAGTTGAGAGAGATCAGGCAGGTTATTTGCAAATCTGTCTTTAGTGGCTGGAACAATAGTTCTGCCCAGATGGTAACGCTGAGATATATAGTTAATATCAGTGAGACGCAGCATGCACGATACAAGGAAATTGTCTGTAACATCATCACTTTGAGGTACGATATCTATATCAGCAAGATCAATTCCATGCGATATAATTAAATCTAGTGTATGATTAAAACAATGAGTGGGCCCGGTGACATTTTGCTTGACTCCAAAAGAGTTTATTAGGCCAGTAAACGCAAATCCTAATGCATCATTTGTATTATCAACGTTAATATTAAAATCTCCCATGAATAATGCTTTATCAACTGTAAAGGTCTGAGAGGAAATCTGCAAATTATTTTAGGAATTCTGTATACGGCCCTGGTGGTCTATACACAGTAGCCAGAGCAAGAGATACATTATATTTCTTTTGCATATCTGACTATGTAATATTAAGCAGAAGTATTTTGAATGAGTTAAACCTGTATCCTGTTTTCTGGGTAACATTGAGAACATCACTATATACTGTTGCAACACCTCCTCCACGACCAGTTATAACAGTAGTTTGGTGGAGTGGACTCATTTAGACCAATATAATCATTTAGTTTTAGCCAGGTTTCAGTCATTTAGAGTCCATCACAACTATTATCTGTGATAATTTAATTTACAATAACTGTTTTGGGTGTGAGTGATCTAATATTTATGGGCCCAAACTTGTGGGTTTGAGTCTCAGGTTGGCAGTACCATGACTGAGGTGCCCTCGAGCAAGGCACTGATCCCCCATCTGCTCCCTGGGTGCTACAGCATAAATGGCTGCCCACTGGTCAGGGTGTCTGTGTGTTCATTGCTGTGTGTGTGCACTTTGGATGGGTTAAATGCAGAGCACAAATTCTGAATATGGGTCACCATACTTGGCTGTACATCACTTTCAATTTTTCCATTAGTGCGTTACCAATTTTGTGATGTTTAAATTCACATTCATGGCTACAGCAGTAAGACATTTTAAAGGGGTCATATCATGTTGCTAAAAAAACATTATTTGGTGTATTTGGTGTAAATATGCAAAATGTTTACACGGTTTAAGGTTAAAAAAACACATTATTTTCCACATAATGTACATTATTGTTTCTTCTCTATGGCCCGCCTTTCTGAAATGCGTATATTTTTACAAAGCATTACATACCACTTAAGCGCAATTATTTGTCTGTTTTAAACCAACTAACAGTCTGTCTCCAAAAATTGAAATCATGGCTTACCAGTAACTTTCTGCATTTGAATAATTATAAAACACAAATAGTTCTGTTCAGGCCAAACGAGAAAACCGAACTGAGCACTGTTGATCTGGGCTCTCTTTCCCCATATTGTTCTTCTGAGACAAAGGGACTTGGCTTTATACTGGACAGTGACCTAAAGCTGAATAAACAAATTCATTCTACTGTAAGTACCAGCTTCTACCAACTGCAAAGCTGGCAAAAGTTACACCCTTCCTAAGCAGGAAGACTTATGAGAGTGTAATTCATGCTTTCTCATATTCATGCTTGGCTCATTGGTTCATGTACTGTAGGTTGTCTACAAACCAGAAGGTTGGTGGTTCAATCCCCGGCTCCACCTGACCAAGTGTCAAGTTGTCCTTGAGCAAGACACCTAACCCCAGCTGCTCCTGATGAGCTGGATGGCGCCTTGAATGGCTGACACCGCAGTTGGTGTATGAATGTGAGACAAAATTGTAAAGCGCTTTGGATGGCCATGTGGTCTGTTGAAAGCACTATATAAATGCAGTCCATTTACCATTTCAATTTAAATGCTGTGAGGGCGCTGATATTAGCACTTATAAATGTTTCTCCATGAAAACGTATGTGTGCTAAAACTACACTTCATGTACAAACAGCTAAGAATGCTAATGAGATTGGGTTGCAATCGTTCACACTCCAGGATACTTTATATATGCTGCTGTTATCAAGGAGAGGAATATCATTCTTCTCTGGTTACCTGAACGTGGTAAACTCCCCCAGGCCACCTCAGAAGACCTTGCTGTAAATAGATGTTGTTTGTGCAATTATTTGTTTTGAGGACATGGCAGAGAAATCTATAAAGGAAATATTCACTGCCGACTGGAGGTCCATATTATTGATTGAGGATGTGGAGTACAGTTCTTCAGCAGCTCCACAGTCCATGATCATTAAGAAGTGCAGGAACGTCAAATCATGAATTTAATATCACCATCGAACCTTCAACTAATCCATAACATTCACAGCATATTTTCAGTAGGATATGCTCAGTATGTATGAATTTGATCATCTAAAAATCACGCTAAAGTTGGAATTTGGTTGCATGGTTGATTTCCCTGATAAATGTGCATAATAATGTGTTCTTAATGTGTTTTCTATTTAATGTACTGTTGTTTTTATAGAACATATAACACACATGCACAGCACATGAGCACACCAAATATTAACACAAATACTATAACAGCAAAAGTAAATATATAATTGAACACAGCACCCTTGCGTATCTGGGTGTATTTTTTATCTATAAAATATAGATGTGAAAAAATGAAAAATGTAAGCAATGACAGGAAAAAAATCAAACATACTGCTGTGCGTCCAATTAACATTATTCCAGTTTTTGTTTGTTTGGTTTACTGCTCCACTTCTTTTATTCCTCTCAAGCCATATGCAGTGTCTCCCTAAAGATTACAGCAGCAATAAATGACTATGAATGCTCGAACGGCCTCTCGCACAGACAATGAATCGCCACAGAGCTTTCTAATACAGTGACCAAACCTCATTCAGAGGGAATAATAATAATAATTATTATTATAATTATTATTATTATTATTATTATTATTATTATTTTCACACATTTTAAAGAGTAGCAAAATAAAATATAAAAAATATATTTATATAAGCTACAAATATATAAAATAATATATATATATATATATATATATATATATATATATATATATATATATATATATATATATATATATATATATATATATATATATATATATACAAAAAAACAGTTTTTTTTGCCTTCCATTTAGGGCTCACGTGTCCATATTTGGAAACTGTATTATTGCAAAGTTCTAGCATAAACATTTTCATAATTTGTGTCAGTACACATCAAAAATGCTAAAGCAGAAGTTCATCATCCAATGATGAGACTCAAACATGTTCAAGTGTGTAATCAGCACCTGTTGGACAGGTAAAACAACATCCATTAGGATGTTTATTCCAAATGTTTGCACATTTAGAAAATATAAATGGATTATCATCTGTCCACTTCACATTTCTTTAAACATAATCATTCATGGCCATGGTGTTTAAATTATGTGCTCTAAGGTGTATCCAATGGTCCAGCACTATCTTATCATGCATTACATTCATGTGCAAAGATGGAAATCCTCTTATTCAGAAAGCAGCAATATGTGGTTTAAAAAAATAATAATGATAATTATTATTAAGAGGATAAGCCCCTTTAGATTTATCATCTCGTTTACAAGGGGGTCCTCAGTATTCACAAATATATACAATGTAACGATGACATTCCACTGAAATGAAATATACAAACATATGTAAATGGAAATCAGAAACAAATACAAATATTCTTAAGGTGATGTACAAGAGCACTTTTAAACATATGTAGGGAAGTTGAGAACCGAAAAGAAACAGACAAATTATTCCACTCAAAGAGAGCTTTATATTTAAGTTAATATAAACTATACGAGGAACTGAATGGGATTAAATATTGTTTCAAGTAATCAGGATAACTGAAGTGAATTCATTTAAAAATAAACAATAACCAATGAAAATGATGTCTGGAGGATGGAGGATATTAAGTTCTGTATCACAATTGGTAATTCATAAGGCAGTGGTGAGTTCCAAAGAGGCAACAAAGACTAAACCTACACAGACTGTTATATACAAACCCGATTCCAAAAAAGTTGGGACACTCTTCAAATTGTGAGTAAAAATAATGGAATAATTTACAAATCTCATCAACTTATATTTTACTCACAATAGAATGTAAGATAACATATCAAATGTTGAAAGTGAGACATTTTTAAATGTCATGCCAAATATTGGCTCATTTTGGATTTCATGAGAGCTACACATTCCAAAAAGGTTGGGACAGGTAGCAATAAGAGGCCAGAAAAGTTAAATGTACATATAAGGAACAGCCGGAGGACCGATTTGCCACTTATTAGGTCAATTGACAAAATGATTGGGTATAAAAAGAGCCTCTCAGAGCAGCAGTGTCTCTCAGAAGTCAAGATGGGCAGAGGATCACCAATTCCCCCAATGCTGTGGCAAAAAATAGTGGAGCAATATCAGAAAGGAGTTTCTATGAGAAAAACTGCAAAGAGTATGAAGTAACCATCATCTACAGTGCATAATGTCATTCAACGATTCAGAGAATCAGGAACAAAAGGGTCAAGGCCAGAAAACCATACTGGATACCCGTGATCTTCAACGCCACAACATCACATACAGGAATGCTACTGTAATGGAAATCACAACATGGGCTCAGGAATAGTTCCAGAAAACATTGTCGTGAACACAATCCACCGTGACATTCGCCATTGCTGGCTAAAACTCTATAGGTCAACAGAAGTCATATTTAAACATGATCCAGAAGCGCGGGTGTTTTCTCAGTGAAGTGACATACAGCCAAAAATGGTGACCCATACTCAGAATTCAAGCTCTGCATTTAACCGATCCAAAGTGCACACACAGCAGTGAACACACACAAACCATGAACACACACCCGGAGCAGTGGGCAGCCATTTATGCTGCGACACCCGGAGAGCAGTTGGGGGTTCGGTACCTTTCTCAAGGACACCTCAGTTGTGGTATTGCCAGCCCGAGACTCAAACTCAATACCCTAGGGTTAGGAGTCAAACTCTCGAACCACTAGGCCACAACTTCCCACAAACTCCCCACAAAACCTTCTCTGGGACAAGGCTCATTTAAAATGGACTGTGGCAAAGTGGAAAACTGTTCTGTGGTCAGACAAATCAAAATTTGAAGTTCTTTTTGGAAAACTGGGACACCATGTAATCTGGACTAAAGAGGACAAGGACAACCCAAGTTGTTATCAGCGCTCAGTTCAGAAGCCTGCATCTCTGATGGTATGGGGTTGCATGAGTGCGTGTGGAATGGGCAGCTTACACATCTGGAAAGGCACCATCATTGCTGAAGGTATATCCAAGTTGTAGAACAACATATGCTCCCATCCAGACATTGTCTCTTTCAGGGAAGACCTTGCATTTTCCAACATGACAATGACAGACCACAAACTGCATCAATTACAACATCATGGCTGCGTAGAAGAAGGATCTGGTTACTGAAATGGCTACTTTCACACATAGAAAACATTTGGTGCATCATAAAGAGGAAGATGCGACGAAGAAGACCTAAAACAGTTGCGCAACTAGAAGCCTGTATTAGACAAGAATGGGACAACATTCCTCTTCCTAAACTTGAGCAACTTGTGTCCTCAGTCCCCAGATGTTTGCAGACTGTTTTAAAAAGAAGAGGGGATGCCACACAGTGGTAAACATGGCCTTGTCCCAACTTTTTTGAGATGTGTTAATGTCATGAAATTTTAAATCAACTTATTTTTCTCAGTTTAACCTGTTAGCCAGCACCCCCCTCTAAGGGACTCACAGCTGAAAATGCCCTACCTAGCTTAACATTGTAACAGTTCCTTACTTCAGTGTGTTACGCACATAATGTTGAGGTTTTTGGAAAGAAGACCCTTTGGGCTGCACTTTTTATCAACCAGCTATGATAATGTTCAAAAGTATTACAAGTTAAAGACACTGAAGTGCCTTGAATTTTATTTTATTTTTTCACCACGCTGATTTAAAAAAAAAAAAAAAAAAAATATATATATATATATATATATATATATATATATATATATATATATATATATATATATATATATATATATATATACAAGTTTAAAGTCAAATGTCTCAGGAGTTTATATTTCAAATCTGAAGGAGATACCATGAAAAATGAGATTCCTGCAACCATTTTCTTGAGACTATGTCTAGTCCACCCCCAACCCCCAATATAAAAATATTTATCAACTGTATTGAAGGGTTCTACAAACTATTTTAGTCATTAAACACACATTTTTATTTTATTTTTTATTTTTATAAAACTCTAGACAGAAACTTAGACATCATATGAGTGATTCATTTGAGCACTAGAAAAATAAAATAAGAATAATTTGAGTAAGAAAAGTAAAGAAAAGATTAACTTTGTATGGCAATTACAGAACATCCTGAGATTGCTAGAAATGCAGCATTTACAATGAATTACAATGTTAATACATGCTTATGTGCTGATGGCCAGTTATAGTGATGGTAATAATACAAATGCATCATAAAGTCAATAAATCGCACTTTCATGTAGATGGCATTCACATCAATAGCCGTGATTACACAGTAATAAGGAGCTGATTTGTGCTCAAACAGATGGTAATCATGCAGATACAGGCACATTCAACATAAAACACACTCACACATATATGAAAACTGTTGAAAAATAAAACAAATAAAGAAAAAGGGGATCGCTAAGTTCCGCCTCCATCAGATGACAGGTGCGTCAGAGCGCGCGTCAAGAGCCATCAAAGAGTGCCAGAATTCAAATAAATAATCTTCCGCCTTTGACTGTAGTGACACCAAAATGCAGTTTCTGAGCATGAGTTATTCCATAACAAAAACAAACGAAAGAGGCCCATGAGAAGAACCTTGTGGTACACCTATCTCTGTAGTTCTAGAATCTGAATGACTGCATCTAAAGAAAATACATTATTGACGGTGATGAAGGTAGAAGTTGAAACAGTGAAGGGAGAACCTGTCAAGACCAGTAGAATATAATTTGTCCATGAAAACATAATGATCGACCATATAAAAAGCTTTAGTAAGATCAATTAATGCAGCACCAGTGAGAATATTATTATCAAATGCAGTAAATATATCATTATTAAATTTTAATAATGCAGAAGTTCTGGAAAAATGTTTTCTGAAACCTGATTTACATGGGCATAAGCGATTATTGTTAGATAAATATTCAGATAGTTGATTAAAAATGTATTTCTCAAACACTAACTATGGAATTAATAATTGAGATTTGTCTTTAATTGTTTAGGCTGTTCGAATCACCCCTTTTATGCAAGATAATGATTTTAGCACATTTCCATGCAAAAGACACCTCAAAAGTAGTAAAAGATAAGTTAAAAGTTAAAAGATAAAAGATAAGACAGATGAGAAGAAAGGACATAGGATGCCATCAGGCTTACCTAATAAATTGTTTGTTTGCTTCCAGAATTGTCTGGAATTATTTGAATAAACTGTTTTTATAATAGTTTGATTTAGCGTTCATAGTTTCAGTTGTACAGGTTTTTCTTAAGTGCTTGTAAGACTCCCAGTCAGCTATATCTTGTGTAAGACGGTACTTTTTCGAGTCCCTATCTCTCTGTTTAAAGAGAGGGTAACACTTTAGAATAAGGTTCCATTAGTTAATGTTAGTTAACTACTTTCGTTAACATGAACTAAGCAAGAACAATCCTTCTACAGCATTTATAAGTCTTAGTTCATGTTAATTTCAACATTTACAAATGCATTATTTAAAACAAAAGTTGTCATTGTTAACATTAGTTAATGCACTGTGAATTACCATGAACTAACAATGAATAACTGTATTTTCATTAACTAACATTAACGAGGATGAATAAATACAGTAATAAATGTATTATTCATTGTTTGTTCATGTTAATTAATACATTAACTAACATTAACTAATGGAACCTTATTCTAAAGTGTTACCAAAGAGAGTTATTAGTTCCCCACTAACCCAAGGTGAATGATTACCTTTTACCTTAATAACTGTCACGGTTCATGAATTCACTCTCTCTCTCGTCTATCATGTTGTTATGTGTGTGTCTATGGGCGTGGTCACTGATCAGCGGTGATCATCAGCGCCAGCTGTTTTCAATTGTTTGTGTCCAATATAAGTTCAGTAACTGGTGTTTCATGTTGTCAGATCGTTTTTTCTCCCCGGTGTGCTCCCGTACCTGTTTCCTGTGTCATAGTTCCTGCCTGAGTCTTCCTGTGTCGTCGTCTATGATCTTCACCTTTCTCTGGATTATTCGTTCACCTTCACGAGGATTGCACACTCACCAGGATTCGAGGGATCATCACCTAAGCAAGCACCTTCATCGTTGCCCACCGAGGTCCCTTTGTCACCGTGCCATCAGCCTTGTGTCCGCCCCTGTGTTACCCTGTTTACTGACTGTGATTTTCTGACTTTTTGAGCTTGGTCAATAAACACGCCTTGCGATTACATCCTGTCTCTGTGTTACGTAACAATAACTCTCAGGGTTGAATGTTTATTAATATTCATAATCGCAGTGGAAAAATATTCCCATACATCATTAACAAATGGTATTCATTTTAGTCTATTCCAGTTAATATTACGCAAACCATGTATAAAATGATCACTATTAAATAATTTGGTTAAATGAACCTTGATACATTTAGGTGGAAAATGAGGAGTTCTGATTTGTATAACCAATATGTGGCTTGTGTTTGTTCTTCCAGTATCTGCAGTCTTACACTAGTCCTTATTGGATAAAAACAGCTATCAGGGAGGGAGCTCTGGAGGGCTCATATGGTTTGATACAAGACCAAATACTATTCATCTTATAAAAAATAAGCGGAGTAGATTGGTTGAGGTTCAAGTAAGTAGTGACCGACCTTTTTCAAGAAGTTTTTTTTTTTTTTTTTTTTTTTTTTTTTTAAATCTGCAATATATTGATCTGGAAGTCTGTTTTCATTTGAGACAATTCCTTGTTGATGAATGGCTTTATTTTTAGTATAGAGACAAACCACACAAAAACACTGGAGAACAATCAGACCCTTGATTACAAAGGACTGGCCCCCTGTGATGATCTTGCAGGTACCAGCAGATCTTACATAAGAGAAAGATGTCATTTCAGGGAGAAGAAGCTCATGTGGCCTCAGAATGTTTTTGATTATTATTATTTTTAAATAATCTATTAATCAAATCAATAAATATTTGATGATTAAAGAGGTAATTGAGAGTTTTTATGGACATTCCATAAAACTGGTAAGATGGCATTAAGAAGAAGAAAAATAAAAAGTGCTGCTATATGCCTAGGGAAACAGAGAAAGAGAGCTGTGGTGTCTCTTAAAAAAAAAAGCTAGGGAAACTTAAACGGGTAATTTCTCCCCATTTAACTGTAATATCACCATGAAAGTTTGATATGTAGTTTTCACAAAAGCCCTGGAGCTGTCAAATTTTTGCTGACAAATAAACAGGGATATCTGGGTGAAGGAACACATGGTTCACTTACATTTACTACAGAGACTTTAACAATGCAAAGCTGAATGAATATCTGCAAAGTTACTCATAGCTAAAGAAAGAATATAATCTCATATTCAAGGTAATCAGCTGGATACTCATACTTCTGTCATCATCATCTAAATAAATAAATACAAAATGGTGTAATGTAATGTCTCAGTACTGTGTGCACAGTATAAATGACAGCCTGATGACAGGTACCAGCTAAAGGAGGTTGAGCTTTTTCACATTGACTCCCAAACTCTAGAATAGCCTTCTTGATAATGTTTGGGGTTCAGACACACTTTCTTTGTTTAAATCTAGATTAAAAACACATCTCTTTGATTATCTATCTGATTTAATACACATTATCATTCTTTAGCTTGGGTCAAAGAAATTAATTTTACTGGGTTGGAACAGCAGATATGCCAATTATGTGTCTATTTGTTTCTCTTTTTTTGCCTTAACTAGAAATTACACAAACTTCAGTCTGGATCCAGAACACTTGAGAAGAGATAATGCCAACCTTGAAACAACATACAGAACTACCAAATTTTACTATGAGTTTGATTGCATCATATAATAATTGTTGTTAATAGTGTTCATTGTTGGTTTGATTATGTCTTGATTATGAAATGATTTTTCCATACATTTCTGCCATATGTCCATACCGTAAACTGACAGTCACCACTGATAAGCTACTACCTAATATCATAGAAACTTAATTTTCTGTATTTCGTTTGCTTTGCAATGAAAAAGCACTTTACAAATAAACTTGAATTTAAGTGAATTGAATAATTAAAGTCATGTGTCATTCATTTTATGAATGTAGTGTAATGGTTCTCAGATGTGGTTTTGGTTGCATTCCACTTAAGATGAATGTGAGAGTGTCCCTTCTTTTATTTCAGGGAAACCAGCTAAGCAGTTTCACCTCAATGGTAAGAAGCAATTAAGGATTGTAAAAAAAAAAAAAAAAAAAAAAAAAAACGTAAATTGGAGGGAATTTGTCAGCTGACCAATCTGATGCATTTGTGAGACATTGTTAACTTGCCGATCAACAAGAGTAACCAACAACTACTAAATGGTCATGAAATAAAATGCATAAGATATTTTATTGCAGTTTTATTGCAGTTAAGTGAAAAACCTTATTGCAGAGAAAATAAACAAAATATTATTTGCTATTTACAGACATCATCTGTACAACATCTAATGCATACTATTAGAAAATCAAATACTGACAATAGAAAATGCGGTAGCACTTTATTTTACAGTCCTGTTCCTTATGTACATATAATGTACTTATTATAGCAATTACAATAACTATGTAATAACTAGGCACTAACCCTGAACCTACCCCTAAACCTAACCCTACCCCATGTAGTTACCTTGTGTTACCAGAACTTTCTTAGATAAATACACTGTAAGTACACGTACTGTAAAATAAAGTGCAACCGAAAATGCACTTTAATAAAAAAGGTTTGTGTAAGAGAAACAGGGTTTCATTATCTCCGCTGGGTAACAGTGCAATGGGGAATGAGCCAGAATCCGTTTCAACAGCCTTGAATTTGAAGAGCTGTGGGGTGCTGACCTCCTGAAGCACAACAGAGATTCCTAATATCTGTTACACACAGATGAGGCACTGAAGTAGGTGCTGAAGGTCCTTAACAGTCTGAAACCCATAGAAGGAGCCCCTTGAAGTGAAAGTTTGCTCGCTGGAGCTTAACCTTGTTGCAAATGTGTCTTGGTGCGTTTCTGCCTCTCTGGGAATTTGGTCAATCTGCTTTCATCTCTCTGGGATGGAGACTCATGAGATGCTGCATCTCTCACAGTAGATATACAGTAGTATCTGAAAATGTATTTTTCCTTACAGCTGGAGGCTCAGAAAACAGTGTGTGACTGTTACGATCCCACTGGATGGACCAGAGACTCAGAGTGTCCATGTTCTTTCTCTCATTAGCTGGAGACTCAGAACTTGGTTGTATCAGTTAACGTTTCTTACCTTACACGCCTGAAACTCTGAGGACTCCGAACAAGGAGTGTTTGTTGAAAGGGTATTTTTATCCCTTTTTTTCATGAGGAAGAGATTGCAGTTTGGTGCTTCTCCATTCCAGTGCTCTGATTGGCTCGTGTGGAAATCATTTACATAAATCTAAAACACAGTTACATTTTTAATGTAAAGTCTTTAAACTTTATTTTATAATCACTTCCCAAACAACCATCAGAAAACCTTTGACAAAGTTCTGAAAAGAGTCCCATCACGCATGCATTCATTTGTCCATTAACTGCTGCATTTGCATAAGATGTTGCACTACAAATTGCTGTCACTGAAAATGCTTATTTCTCTGACTATGAAATGGATGTGTTGCTGTTTACATAAATTGTATGGTTTCCAAGTAAAGTTATGAATAGATTTGGATTGATCTTGGTTTCCTTTATTTATCTTTTTTGTAGATTGTTTTTCTATGTAGATTTTTATGGTGCTCCCAGCCAAAACTTGGAATTGGTTAGAAGATGGCTAAAGTCCAGAAACGGCATTGGGACCAATGAGGAGTCCTGTCCCTCTTGCGTGCTTCGTACTAGGGGTCTGCTTGCCCTTTGATGCCTGTGGCACACTAAAATGACATCAAATATATAGCAATGACAAAAGCTGGCAGCGTTGTCACCATTTAGACTAAAAAGTTGGGCTTGAACATACCGTAAATACTTCAAAGAAACATTAAGTTCTGCACTGTCATGAGTGGATAAATGTCTATATCAGCAGGTATTAGTCATTCAAAAAGGGAAATCAAAACTAGAATTGAGAATTATGGAAATAACGTCAATTAAAATGTAAATAGTCTGCAATGGCCAAAAAACTTGTTTAAATAAAGTTGAAATCACAAATTAAAACAGAAAACTTATTCAGAAAAAA